>NC_047016.1:35352311-35652311 GCF_902652985.1 Pecten maximus | reverse complement strand
AATACAAAGTCAATATACCTATCGGTCAACTTGGAGGACTTGGAAGATCTCATGTACTTGTTCTGATAATATCTTTAATATTATGATGTAATATGATAATAAAAACAAGGAAACATCGGAAAACGACAAAACTCCATTTTGTCGCTTTTAAGTTAATAACGTATGCTTAAAAAGTACAGGGTTCAAATAAATGCACATGAGAAGTTGTTTCTTTTATTTATTTTGTGCGTGTATAAATCATTGAACATATTAACATCGCACGACGTCTTGAAAATTGGTTTAAATGTAAATCAAGAAAAGTATATTTCATTTTAATATTTTTACAACATTAATGTTTTCAATATTTACTTAGCTACAATAGAGGCTTAAACATTCATCAACTTTGAATTAAACAGACCCGATTTTTTATAAAATATATGATTTGGATTTGAACGACTGACAAAAGACGACCATCAAAAAAAGACTTATATAACTGAATATGTATCATACGAAAGTGTGTTCTGAAACCTTCTTACGCAGGTGTACCTTATTAACGGGCAATTTTCAGACAGTTTGACAATGAAATCTGACATATATGAATACTTACCCACAGGCCGACGCCGATTACAATCACAAAGTAGCCAACGACTATTAGAATGTCTGCCCAGTGGCTGAGGCCCTTAACCATGATGTGGTAGTAAGAAAATGTTAAGTAGTCCTGTGTTTCTCCCTGTCAGTTATATAAGTACGCAGTATCAGGATAGCGTGTTCCTATCTCTCAGATCACTGTTATTCCAGTCAACGGATGATAACATTCAATGTATTATCTGTAAACAGAAAACAAAGCATAAATAATTGTGAACTGTTGCATGCTCTAGTAACTTCAACGATTTCAATGTCGATTAAATAAAACTACAGCTTCAAATTCTCGAAAGGAGAAATGTAATAAAGTGTTCAAGACATGTATGATAAGTTTACACACATGTTTGTAATGTACTTTGTCATACAGTAACATTACTTCATACAAAATATTACAGAATACATCAGTTACAAAGTGTAATCATCATTATTTAGAATAAATACCAGTGTGATAAATATGTGTGTGAAAAAAACCAGTCATGATAACTCTGGAAATAACTTTACATCTCTGGAGACACGACTGCTGAACATTTCTGGTAGAAAAGCACTTGTATAGAATTAGGCATTTTAGGAAGCATTTCTGTTCAGAGGTCCTGATCAAACCATATTCTCTCAAATGAGACTTTCCCACTACATGTCCACAACACAAAATCACACCACTTTCTGCCTGCAGTAGCCATTTGATCCTGTACCTGGAAGAAATAAGTGTGGTTTCTTTCCAGATTCATATGGCAGTATCTAGTGCATTCTTCAGTTGTTGAAATTCTCCATCTCATTGATACTTGGCATTTTTTCAGGTTAACATGTTGCCCAAGTACATTATATAAGTCCATCTGGGCTTGCTCCTAAAATGTTTGAAGCTAGGGGCTAACAAGTAACCCACACTCTTTTAAGTAGGTCCAGGATGATACAACCTGGAGTAGCATAGCTGCACAGATCCCTCAGTAATCCATCTAGTTCTTGCAAGTCTTTACGCTGAAAAACCTTTCAGAAGTTGTTATTCTTTATTTTCGTGTTGACATCCAAAAGTCAATGCCGGGCTGTTCTCTAGTAAGTCGATATTTATTAATAAAGCCGTCTTCAGAAACTGTCATGGGTGTGAAGTAAGTTTACATCACCGAAAAACAGCAGTCCTGCTTTAGATCGGTATCTCATATTACCCTTTAATTCTACCACAATGAATCACTCGAGGCTATCGCTGTTTACAAAAGCTTCATAAATTCTATTGTCTACCATATCGATAATAGCCCCCAGAAAAAATAAAGCGCTATGTTCTGTTAGGGGAGGTAACCTAATTACCGGAAAGGATTTCGCCATAACTTTTTTCCCACTCAGCAAACATATCATATTTCAACATTGTACACAGATAGTGTTGTTACAGGGTGAAGTACTTATTACAGGTTAGGCTATAGTCTGTTTAAAGAAAGGCGGCTGATGCTTAGGTGATCTTTTATCTGTGTAAGTATGTATCATACATATCACGGCGAACATGTGTTTTTTTTAAGTTTAAAAATTCATAGTATCAGTATAAGTCATCGTATTAATACAATGTTAATATGATGATATATTTAAACCTGGAAAAGGAAACTTTGAAACCCATAAAAAAAAGTAATTGACTGTACAAAATTAAGTTCTTAGTTGATATATAGGAGAAAATGGCAAAAAAAAATGTTGCCTTGGTGATACAATTAATCGTATGCATGTTAACAAGAAGAACAGCACATATGCACAGATATCACCTTTTACTGATGGTGCTGAATACTTCATTTTGAAGAAGTGACCTGTAGAGATTTGTCTCCGAGACAGATCTTTGCCTAATTTTGATCGGCACTGAAGTTTCTCTCGGCATACGTCCATACATTTTGAAGGGAGACTATTCATAGAATCATTTCTCATCATGCTAAAATGTTTGTTAAGGCCCCTTTGAAGGACCATCATGTCTCGGTGATTTTCCATACATGTCTGGAAGTACGCTTCTACATGTACATACAAAATGTAACAACTAATGACAGTCTCAGTAGAGTTTTGATGCACAGTACTGTACCCATACTAATGCACACTAGAAATATTTAGCTTTAAGTTTCACACTATAATAATATATCATTTTACGATTTCTAGCTAATTCTTTACAGTTAACTCTATTTCACAGACTAAACCGGTGCTATTCCAACTAAACATAGCACATAGTTATATTGTTGTATATGTATAGACATTTCGATGCTCAAAATTGACAGGAATTTGTTTTATTTTGTTTGCGTGTTTACTGGTACTTGGGGTTAAAACCTCAGCTTTTGTTGCAAAAATATGAATTCACTAAGTTGAAATAGAACACAAATATTAAGAATCTAATGAACTGTACAGGATTAAAATCAATCACCGATGCATCAAACCTATATTCGAACATTAATTTATATTTGAAATTAATCTCATAACACATAACAAAAAAATAAATAAAATATCCGTTTTGTTAGTTCCGAGTAATTTATAGACGGTATCAATCATTTGAAAATTTGAATTATACAAAGTTACATTCAGCATCAATTTTTAATTAGATTACAACTGCAATTAGAACATTACCATGGTAACCACGTAAGTACAGTGTATAGCATCAGTCTTCATGTCAATTATTTTGTTTCTAATCTTTTTTTGTTTTGTTTGAATAACTTTTGAGCTGATGCCGTCGACCAAATGGTTTTAGCATTTCATAATAACAAGAACACAACATGATTTACATTGCAAGAAAAAAAAAGTTAGCGATAGCCTTAATTCACATTAAAAGTCAAACAAATAAAATTATTAAAATCAATAAATACGTAATTAGCGCATATGCTTATGTCAAACACGGTCAGCAATTTTTAAATGATATAAATTAATGGTATATATGAACATTGGCTACAGGTTGATCTATTCATTATATATTTTGAAAGAGGCCGTATTTAAAGTTGATCAAAGTAAGCTCATGTAACGTTTTTTTCTACATAAACAACATGTTGGCTGAGTGGGAATGAACCATACCATGCATGCTACCTGTACTCTTTGATTCCTACTCATCGATTCACGTTGAAACCTGTCGAGTGCATCTAACAATAGCGTCTACTCGAATTTCTGAATTGAGGGTCAAAATCCCACTCTATTATTAGTCATGACCTACGTCTCGTGGGTTTTTCATTGAAATTCAAACGGCGTACAGGTAATTCAATATGTTTTTTGATCAATAGTTAGGCACGCCGGTTAAAATCCTTACACGAGGAAGTGAAGAAAAAAACGTGCAAAAATCAATGTTGTATATTATGTATTTGCCAAATAAAAATATTTCCCCTACGAAAAATCACAATTTTTGTATTGTTTAAAATTGACATAACTCAACAGAGAAAAAACAAGTTAATTTACACAAGAATTAACATTTCATTTGAGAAAATACTTTCAATCAAACTCCATTTAGTTTCCTTCTGTCAACCTGTCTCCTGCGAACATTAAGCCAATCGTTATTACACACCACCTTTAGACCTATCTAATAGTCTCCATTGTTGTGCATTGACTTTTGTTTAAACTCTCATTTTAATATGTATATACGTGTTGTTTCGATTACATATTCAAATAAGATTAATTCACAAAGCTATAACGATAGTTCATGTAGTATGCTAGTTCGCATTTTGTACCTATCTAAAATTACCGATTAAATAGACTATCATTTAAAAATACTGATAAGTTTGATTGGAATTGTGATCACGTAGAACATTTCATGTTTTAGTATCTCGAAATAACCAGTGCTAAAATCACATAGCGATATCGATTTTGATATATGATACCATTGCTAACACAATCCTTTTCACAAATGGCATTCACAGAATCAGGCTAACACGGTCGTTTTCACACTGAAATTTATTCAGAGAAAAAACTTTCAATAAATTCATCTCTTGACACATACGGATAACAAATAAGTAGTATACATCTATATAAACTACATATAAAGACTATATAATAATCAAAAACCGAAAACTACAGCAGCATAAACGAATACATTTTGTATAATTACCTTGCGTTGCGAAGCAGTAATCCTGCGTGTCTTCGGCCCTATGGCTGACAACCTGTATAGGTTCACAGTGAGAGATCTGTCATGTGTTGAGCGCTGTCTTCCACTCGGCCAACATATTCTGCATTATTAAGCATTTAGGGTTGTGGCATCGAAGCGTGAAGACACGTTAGGACAAGCCCATTGGTTTGTTTCTATATGTATACGTATTGATGTGTATAGGACCGAACCTCTAGTCATTGTCAGATCAGTTTACTGTCTAAGTTGGTTTTAAAAACAACACTGGAAGGCATTGCCATTTTTATGTGTGTTTTTTTCCAGTTTGTAAATGTATTGTAGTAGAGACGTTCTCTCAGAATTAGCATTCCTGAAATACAGAGAATCGAAAAGAATAGACGACCGGTTGCATTTACTTCTTAGTGGCGACCTATGCTGGAACCTGTGAAGCTTCAGCAATCTACGTATTCTGACCTCTTGGATCAGGACATAAAATTTGGAAAAATGGTCAAGGTCACAGAGGACCTAGTAGGAGCTGTTGACCTCAGCTCTGCAGAAAGCTTGAGTTTATGTGCGATTTGCAGTATATCTTGTATAAGGTATATGCAATGGTATTTGTATTTGTATGTGAAAAATTGACGATTCTACTGGAAAATAGTGTTTTTTTGTGTCAAATTACCCAAGGAGTGACCAGCACTTATCATGGTTGAGTTGCCACGCTATAGACTACCATCAGCCAGATAACTTTCTATGGAAAAGACTTTCACTTGTATTATTTTGTCTTAACTTTTGTACTATATTTGAATACCTTTTGCATGTGTGATGACCTGGAGCAGGTAATAAACTGTTTAACCATACCACCGGTGTTGATAACTTTGAAGAGTTAACACAATGGCTGCTACTAGAAGTTCTAGTTCAAGATTAGTTTAAAAGGCTCATGTACTGGTAAAAATGCCCACAGATTGCGTAATGTCATGATGAACTGGGAAATTGACCACGGATAAAAAAAATTATAAAATAAGCTCATTACTTTCTACTATCTAATCTTAAAAAGAACGGGATAACGTAGATTCAAAAACTTAGAGAGAACCTTAAGGTTGAAAATAGAGACTTGGTGGAAAGACTGGAGAGCCAAATGATGGACCTAGGGGACAAAAACAATTATCGGAGTGAGAAAGTACTCAAACACGAGGAACAAGTTAGAGTCTTGACAGAGAAGCAGTGTGAACTTGGAAGTGTTGATAATGACCTAGAACAACATGGACGGAAAAACTCTATCAGAAGTGTAGGTCTGACGGATAAAAACATGGCTGAAATGGTAGAGCAGTGTTGAAAAAAATAGTGCATTTTGTAAAGGAAAAATTACAAGTGCCAATAAGCGAGTCGGGCATTGTTGTAGCTCAGACTTGGACCTTATCATAGAGGCAAACCACGAAATTATATCTTACAAAGATAGACAGTATTAGTATTAGACAGAGAACAATGCCTAAAGGTTAAGAAGTGTTCATAAGAGAACATCTAACATGGCCAAACCAACAGAGGCTGAAAGAAGCCTATGCCTTAGGCTTTGTTGATAGTTCCTGGAGCATGAACTGAATGAGGATTTCTTGTTTAAAGGCAAAAACTTTCAAAGGAACTAGTGATATATCCTATAGATGATAAATGCGTCATAGAGAACTTTTTCATTTAATCCCATGTGTCTTTCATGATGTTAAATAAGGTTTTGTATGCTTATTCAATCAATTATAACGTTGAATTAAAAATATAATGTCATGTAAGAACGATAGTGCAGACTTATGGTAGGATGAAAACGCTAAGCATGAATTTGAAAATGAATATAAAAACAACAGGACAAACTAATTATGTTAAAGTTATATTGTTTTATTAGATTATTATGTTTTTATGTTATTTCTTTAGCATCTAATGTTATTTGAGTGTGTTAAATCGCTTCTTTTATTGAATATTGAATCTGTGATAGCTCTTTTCATAGCCGATTTATTTCTAGTTTTGAAATATATATATATGTCTAAATGTGATCGTATGTAATTTACCTGTGTCTTGATAAAGGGGCAGATTGCCTCGAAAATTCGACAATTTACTTGTCTGTACTGTCGTTATCACTAGAATCTACTTGGCAATTATATATATATATTTTTATATATATAATTTGTCAAGTAGTAATAACGACAATACAGTCTGTACTGTCGTTATTACTACTTGACAAATGTTCTATTTCTGGTAATACGCACCCGGCGAGCATCTGTTTGTTAGGATCCTGTACATGTACCTATATTGGACCATGCCGTCGTTATTCTTACTAGACCCTATAAACAAACAAAACATTATATATATATATATATTGTACATGTATACAGCCATCCTGTGTCCCGCTATCTCTCCCTAGCTTATCTAAACTTTCTTCTCTTCTCTATTCATTCTTTCTATCTCTGTCTTTATTTCTCTCTCTTTCATAGGCAATGTAATATACTCATTAGACATTTTAAGATAGATTAATGAAGTTACTAAAAAATAACACTTTTATTATTTTTTTTCTTTTACTTTATTTTTCTCTCTCTTTTTATTGATTTCTTTTTTTTATTATTTAATTATCATTTGTATAATGGTGCTAGTGTGTTTACCTAAGTTATGTTCATACTGAACATTCACATGTTTTCTACTACATTTAATATGTTAGAATGGGTGTATGTGATAATAGAATTAAAGGTAAAAGGTTATGTCTGCAATTGAAATACATTATTATGTATATGCTTCTACAGTATTGTACGTCAATCATAAAATATTCATGTATTATCTAGCATATTTAATGTGTTGGATTGTATATGTGATCATGAAATATTGAAAACGATTATGTCGGTAATTGATATAAGTGTGTGAGTGTGTGTGAGTGTGTGTGTAGGAGGGGGCGTCGCAGTGGATGATGAAATATTAAAAAGATTTTGTACACAATTGATAATACAGCAATTAACAGTAACTATAACGTTGGTGTATAGTCAATAGACAAGTGTCTATAGGCAATACGGTAGACTTTTAAATCATGAACCTAGCGATAGGCTCAATAAACATTTATTCAAGTATGCTTATCAACGAAGATTTTGTCGTTGTAAAAAAAAATATGCATATTGTGTACGTGACTGGTGAAGGTCATTAGATCTGTAAATATTTGATAACGGTCCTTTTAATACTTCAGAACTTTTATATCAGGTGAACAGAGAGGGATGGATACAATTTTGATGAATGGAATTATAATGTAATTAAAGATGCAAGTAAGAACGGAAGACAAGGTGGAAATAAATTCAGGCTATACAAACTTTTCAAACATAATCACAAAACCGAGAAATATGTACATGCATTTACGCCTAAAACTCGCATAAGTGGTCTCGCAAAATTCAGGAGTGGTGTGATTGCTGAAAGGCATATATATTTACCTAGGTGCTGGTATCATGTTAAACATGAAATGCTTGGTTTTTTTTTAAGAACAAATGATGATAATAATGAACAGGGATTCAACGGTGTTTTTATTGCGTTCACGCCTGTATGAAGGCAATGGGATACATATATATTTCATATAATGCTAAGATAATATAAATCCAGTAAATCTACGTTTGGTTTGGTTTGGTTTATTTTGTTTTACGTCCTATTAACAGCTAAGGTCAATTGTGTGTTTTGGGAGGCTGCGGTATGTTCGAGTTAAGTCTCCTGGTGATAGGCCAGAACTTTTGCCGATTCGTTTACCAAATTAGAAGAAACCCTTTTGAATTTGATAATTAATTGAAATATTCACAATCCGAAATGTCCATCTCGGATTAAGTATGGCTGTCAATCACTGTATTGACACAGATTTAGTAGTGACGTGGTCGAATGTTCTAGGGGCTGTAAGCTTCAGCCATTTGTTGTAAGCCTACTCAACGGAAAAGTAAAATATGCACCCATTTCCGCAATATTAAATTTATTTTTGACAAAATACTCACTTGATGCTATCTTTATGTACAGAGATGATCGGGTAACAGAAGAAAACTCTAAAACCCCGCTAATCAGTCCATTCATAGTTGACGTTCCGATAACGTAAGAGACGACGTCATGATTACGTTACCGATTCCCGCGCTTATTAATCCGCTGAGGCATATAGTATTACGCTATTTTGTTCGCAGTCAAAGTTTACTAAGCTAAAGGAAGAAGCGATGTAAATATAATGACTTGAAATGAATTAGGTACATGAACATATTTTATTGTAATTTGTGTTGGTTCGTGTAAACATACGTGAAGGTCCTTGACACAGGTGGAAAAAAGTGTCATTAAACAATTATATAAGTTTACCAAAAATTGATATTATGAGAGAATTGTTTGACTGATAATATTAATTGCTTTCATAGCAGTAAGTAACTATATTGGTAACTTGGGAATGTTACAGTATACCATTATACATTAAAAAATGCATAAAAGGAATGTGTATTTAGATTTTTTTTAAATTTTGTGTAGAAAATGTATTATCAGAGACCAACAATATCTAATAGTTATATACATGTAGGTCTCTGCCATTTTACTTTTAATCTTATAGGGGAAAACCGATACGACTGTATCATTACTATGACCCTACCGGTTAATGAATTCGCAAAGTCCTTCACAAACTCACCTTACGAATTTAAACATTCCATTTCTAATGCCTTACTCGGCAATGCATGTATTTTCATCTTAGATTTTTTTAAGCTTTCACAAACCAGGATAGTTCGATATATACATGTAGTAAATAAACATAAATATTGATATGTGTTTCTTGACAATCATATTTAAATGAACTGTCAATGATTCCTATTCAACACATTTTTATTAATTGATTTTTTGTATTATATGATTACATCATTAAAAAAAATCAATCAAAAGTCTTTGTCATTACGTCTTATTCTTCTGTCCATCTGGCCCCATTATTTAAATGTGGTCTGTCAGGGAGAGGTCAGGATAAACCTGAATTTGACGAGTTGGTAATACGTCTTATCCTTCTGGTCATCTCGTCCCATTATTCCAATGTGTTCTGTCAGGGAGAGGGTCATGATCAACCTGTAATTTGACGAGTCGGTAATACGCCAAATTCGTATGTCCAACTCTTTCTATAATTTTTTTCGGGGAGAGGTCATAATGAACATGTTAGCTGAATAGTTGGTACTATGTCGTATCCTTCTCTCCAACTCGTACTAATAAATGTTTTACTGGCAGAGGTCAGGATCAAGATGTACACTAACGAGACGGTACTTCATCTTATCTTTCTGTCCATCTCGTCTCTATTTCAATATAGTTTTATCGTTGACGTCCATCTTTGCCTTCGAGAACACTGTTCCTACACTGTGGGTATATATGTTTAATAAGAACTTTACTCCCGGCAATACCGTATCTATAGCTACAGTAGCTACAGTAATGTTTATACATGTACTATTCATCTTCATGTATATTGTATACCCCTGTAAGACATGAACTATATTTAAACTCTATATAGACTTATTGTTATGCTTGGTACGATTCAACTCGTTTCATGAGTTTCTTTGACACGACACCGGCTACATGTCGCATCAAATAAAAGGGGGAAAAAATGTTCTTTTCACACTACGAATTCCAGCTTACTTTCTATACATGATGATGTAAAAAGAAAAATGTCATTTTTTAGTAATTCAGACAAGCATAAAAAATATGCAGAATCAGCTATTGAATATTCACCTAATCTGATTCTCAAATGCAGTATTCAATATTGTTAACATATATATCCCAATAACCCAGAAGTATATACCTCTATCATCGAGATATATATCCTTATTATGGTGAAGTAGATAGCCGTATTACTGAAAAGTGGATATCCCTATCACTAAACGGCGTATTTCCCCATCACCGAGAAACACATGTCCCTAACACTAAGAAGATTTTCCTATAACCGAGAAGTAGATTTCCCTATAACCGAGAAGTAGATTTTCCTATAACCGAGAAGTACGTGTAGATTTTCCTATAACCGAGAAATAGATTTCCCTATAACCGAGAAGTGTGTAGATTTCCCTATAACCGAGAAGTAGATACCCCCTATCACCAAGAAGTAAATATATCTATCAACTTGAAGTAGATAACTTTATCACCGAGAAGTAGATATCTATATCACTGACAAGTAGATCCCTCTACTATCGAGAAATATATGTCTCTATAACCGATAAGTAGAATCCCTTTTACCGAGAAGTAGATTTCCTATAACCGAGAAGTAGATATCCCTATAACCGAGAAGTAGATTTCTCTATAACCGAGAAGTAGATTTCCTATAACCGAGAAGTAGATTTCTTATAACCGAGAAGTAGATTTCCCTATAACCGAGAAGTAGATTTCTCTATAACCGAGAAGTGGATATCCCTATAACCGAGAAGTAGATTTTCCTATAACCGAGAAGTAGATTTCCTTATAACCGAGAAGTAGATTTCCTATAACCGAGAAGTAGATTTCTCTATAACCGAGAAGTAGATTTCCTTATAACCGAGAAGTAGATTTCCTATAACCGAGAAGTAGATATCCTATAACCGAGAAGTAGATTTCCTTATAACCGAGAAGTAGATTTCCTATAACCGAGAAGTAGATATCCCTATGACCGAGAAGTAGATATCCCTATGAACGAGAAGTAGATTTCCTATAACCGAGAAGTAGATTTCCTATAACCGAGAAGTAGATTTCCTATAACCGAGAAGTGTGTTGATTTTCCTATAACCGAGAAGTGTGTAGATTTCCTATAACCGATAAGTAGATATTCCTATAGCCGAGAAGTTTATATCCCTTAACCGAGAAGTAGATTTTCCTATAACCGAGAAGTAGATTTCCTATAACCGAGAAGTAGATTTCCCTATAACCGAGAAGTAGATACCCCCTTTCACCTTGAAGTAAATATATCTATCAACGTGAAGTAGATAACTTTATCACCGAGAAGTAGATATTCCTATAACCGAGAAGTAGATATTCCCTATAACCGAGAAGTAGATTTCCCTATAACCGAGAAGTAGATTTTCCTATAACCGAGAAAGTAGATTTCCCTATAACCGAAAGTAGATTTCCTATAACCGAGAAGTAGATTTCCCTATAACCGAGAAGTAGATTTCCCTATAACCGAGAAGTAGATTTCCCTATAACCGAGAAGTAGATTTCCTATAACCGAGAAGTAGATTTCCCTATAACCGAGAAGTAGATTTCCCTATAACCGAGAAGTAGATTTTCCTATAACCGAGAAGTAGATTTTCCTATAACCGAGAAGTAGATATCCCTATAACCGAGAAGTAGATTTCCCTATAACCGAGAAGTAGATTTCCCTATAACCGAGAAGTAGATTTCCTATAACCGAGAAGTAGATTTTCCCTATAACCGAGAAGTAGATATCCCTATAACCGAATAGTAGATACCCCTATAACCGAGAAGTAGATTTCTCTATAACCGAGAAGTAGATATCCCTATAACCGAGAAGTAGATTTCCTATAACCGAGAAGTAGATTTCCTATAACCGAGAAGTAGATTTTCCTATAACCGAGAAGTAGATATTCCCTATAACCGAGAAGTAGATTTCTCTATAACCGAGAAGTAGATATCCCTATAACCGAGAAGTAGATTTCCTATAACCGAGAAGTAGATTTCCTATAACCGAGAAGTAGATTTCCCTATAACCGAGAAGTAGATTTCCTATAACCTAGAAGTAGATTTCCTATAACCGAGATGTAGATATCCCTACAACCGAGAAGTAGATATTCCCTATAACCGAGAAGTAGATTTCCTATAACCGAGAAGTAGATTTCCCTATAACCGAGAAGTAGATTTCCCTATAACCGAGAAGTAGATTTCCTATAACCGAGAAGTAGATATTCCCTATAACCGAGAAGTAGATTTTCCTATAACCGAGAAGTAGATTTCCCTATAACCGAGAAGTAGATTTCCCTATAACCGAGAAGTAGATTTCCCTATAACCGAGAAGTAGATATCCCTATAACCGAGAAGTAGATACCCTATAACCGAGAAGTATATTTTCCTATAACCGAGAAGTAGATTTCCCTATAACCGAGAAGTAGATACCCCTATAACCGAGAAGTGTGTAGATTTCCCTATAACCGAGAAGTAGATTTCCCTATAACCGAGAAGTAGATTTCCCTATAACCGAGAAGTAGATTTCTCTATAACCGAGAAGTAGATACCCCTATAACCGAGAAGTAGATACCCCTATTAACCGAGAAGTAGATATCCCTATAACCGAGAAGTAGATTTCCTATAACCGAGAAGTAGATATCCCTATAACCGAGAAGTAGATATCCCTATAACCGAGAAGTAGATTTCTCTATAACCGAGAAGTAGATTTCTCTATAACCGAGAAGTAGATATCCCTATAAACGAGAAGTAGATTTCCTATAACCGAGAAGTAGATTTCTCTATAACCGAAAAGTAGATTTTCCTATAACCGAGAAGTAGATATCCCTTCAACCGAGAAGTAGATTTCTCTTTAACCGAGAAGTAGATATCCCTATAACCGAGAAGTAGATTTCCTATAACCGAGAAGTAGATTTTCCTATAACCGAGAAGTAGATTTCCCTATAACCGAGAAGTAGATTTCCCTATAACCGAGAAGTAGATTTCCTATAACCTAGAAGTAGATTTCCTATAACCGAGAAGTAGATATCCCTACAACCGAGAAGTAGATATTACTATAACCGAGAAGTAGATTTTCCTATAACCGAGAAGTAGATATCCCTATAAACGAGAAGTAGATTTCCTATAACCGAGAAGTAGATTTCTCTTTAACCGAGAAGTTGATATCCCTATAACCGAGAAGTAGATTTCCTATAACCGAGAAGAAGATTTTCCTATAACCGAGAAGTAGATTTCCCTATAACCGAGAAGTAGATTTCCCTATAACCGAGAAGTAGATTTCCTATAACCTAGAAGTAGATTTCCTATAACCGAGAAGTAGATATCCCTACAACCGAGAAGTAGATATTCCTATAACCGAGAAGTAGATTTTCCTATAACCGAGAAGTAAATTTCCCTATAACCGAGAAGTAGATTTCCCTATAACCGAGAAGTAGATACCCCCTTTCACCGAGAAGTAAATATATCTATCAACGTTAAGTAGATAACTTTATCACCGAGAAGTAGATATCTATATCACTGAGAAGTAGATTCCTCTACCATCGAGAAATATATTTCTCTATAACCGATAAGTAGAAATCCCTTTAACCGAGAAGTAGATTTCCTATAACCGAGAAGTAGATATCCCTATAACCGAGAAGTTTATATCCCTATAACCGAGAAGTAGATTTTCTTATAACCGAGAAGTAGATTTTTCTATAACCAAGAAGTAGATTTTCCTATAGCCGAGAAGTAGATTTCCCTATAACCGAGAAGTATATTTTCCTATAACCGAGAAGTAGATATCCCTATAACCGAGAAGTAGATACCCTATAACCGAGAAGTATATTTTCCTATAACCGAGAAGTAGATTTCCCTATAACCGAGAAGTAGATACCCCTATAACCGAGAAGTGTGTAGATTTCCCTATAACCGAGAAGTAGATTTCCCTATAACCGAGAAGTAGATTTCCCTATAACCGAGAAGTAGATTTCTCTATAACCGAGAAGTAGATACCCCTATAACCGAGAAGTAGATACCCCTATTAACCGAGAAGTAGATATCCCTATAACCGAGAAGTAGATTTCCTATAACCGAGAAGTAGATATCCCTATAACCGAGAAGTAGATTTCTCTATAACCGAGAAGTAGATTTCTCTATAACCGAGAAGTAGATATCCCTATAAACGAGAAGTAGATTTCCTATAACCGAGAAGTAGATTTCTCTATAACCGAAAAGTAGATTTTCCTATAACCGAGAAGTAGATATCCCTTCAACCGAGAAGTAGATTTCTCTTTAACCGAGAAGTACATATCCCTATAACCGAGAAGTAGATTTCCTATAACCGAGAAGTAGATTTTCCTATAACCGAGAAGTAGATTTCCCTATAACCGAGAAGTAGATTTCCCTATAACCGAGAAGTAGATTTCCTATAACCTAGAAGTAGATTTCCTATAACCGAGAAGTAGATATCCCTACAACCGAGAAGTAGATATTACTATAACCGAGAAGTAGATTTTCCTATAACCGAGAAGTAGATATCCCTATAAACGAGAAGTAGATTTCCTATAACCGAGAAGTAGATTTCTCTTTAACCGAGAAGTTGATATCCCTATAACCGAGAAGTAGATTTCCTATAACCGAGAAGAAGATTTTCCTATAACCGAGAAGTAGATTTCCCTATAACCGAGAAGTAGATTTCCCTATAACCGAGAAGTAGATTTCCTATAACCTAGAAGTAGATTTCCTATAACCGAGAAGTAGATATCCCTACAACCGAGAAGTAGATATTCCTATAACCGAGAAGTAGATTTTCCTATAACCGAGAAGTAAATTTCCCTATAACCGAGAAGTAGATTTCCCTATAACCGAAAAGTAGATTTCCTATAACCGAGAAGTAGATTTCCCTATAACCGAGAAGTAGATTTCCCTATAACCGAGAAGTAGATTTTCCTATAACCGAGAAGTAGATTTCCCTATAACCGAGAAGTAGATTTCCTATAACCGAGAAGTAGATTTCCCTATAACCGAGAAGTAGATTTCCCTATAACCGAGAAGTAGATTTTCCTGTAACCGAGAAGTAGATTTCCCTATAACCGAGAAGTAGATTTCCCTATAACCGCGAAGTAGATTTTCCTATAACCGAGAAGTAGATTTCCCTATAACCGAGAAGTAGATTTCCCTATAACCGAGAAGTAAATTTTCCTATAACCGAGAAGTAGATTTTCCTATAACCGAGAAGTAGATACCCCTATAACCGAGAAGTGTGTAGATTTCCCTATAACCGAGAAGTGGATTTCCCTATAACCGAGAAGTAGATTTTCCTATAACCGAGAAGTAGATTTCCTATAACCGAGAAGTAGATATCCCTATAACCGAGAAGTAGATATCCCTATAACCGAGAAGTGTGTAGATTTCCCTATAACCGAGAAGTGTGTAGATTTCCCTATAACCGAGAAGTAGATACCCCTATAACCGAGAAGTAGATTTCTCTATAACCGAGAAGTAGATTTCCCTATAACCGAGAAGTGTGTAGATTTTCCTATAACCGAGAAGTAGATTTCCTATAACCGAGAAGTAGATATCCCTATAACCTTATAAGCTTATCCCGTACAGTTTCAAGTGGATGACTAACTAAAGAGGCAGAATAACTTTCAATGTCATTAAGAAATACAGAAAAAAGAACGGGAGATAAGTTTTCCCCTTGTCTGACTCCAATTAAGCAGGGGAAGAAATCAGACGTTTTGGAATTGAACTGAACACATGATTTAATATTATTATACATGTTAAAAATAACTTTGAAACATTTACCATTTACATTACTGTTATGTAATTTTTGCCAAAGGCCTGCTCTCCATACAGTATCAAACGCCTTTTTAAAGTCTATAAAGGTACAGTATAATTTTTTTCCACTTGAAAGATATATAGATATGAGAATGTGCATAACGAAAACGTTGTCTATAGTTGAGTAGCCTTTCCAAAACCTGCCTGATTTCGAGATATTAAACTAATTTGTTTTTCATATTCATTAAGGCGAGTATTTATTATTGAAGTAAATAATTTGCCAAGACAACTTATCAATGTGATAGCTCTATATTTATTTTTGTATATCGGTTTGATGATACCGACACTCCAACTATCCGGAATAATCCCCGTGTCTAATATTATATTGAACAATTTACAGTAAACAGGGAGCATCTCCGGTGGGGAGTTTTTCAAATATTCATTCAAAATACGATCTGGGCTGGACGCTTTGCTATTTTTTAGTAATCGAATAGCTTTCTGTATTTCTAGCTCGTTTATTGGTCGGTTCAGTGTATTATTGACGTCATTATCGTTATCATCAAGGTTATAAATTTCATTTACAACATTATTATTTTCTTCTTCAGATGTGTTAAGTTTTTTTTAAATAATCATGTAAAACGTCTATAGGTATGCTCGTTTCTACGAAAGCCGGTTGGGACCATTTTCGTAGAATTTTTTTTTTTTTTTTTTCGCGTAATAACGCGAAACTATCGCGTAATATCGCGAAACTTTCGCGTTATTACGCGAAACTAACGCGTTATTTCGCGAAACTAACGCGTAATATCGCGAAACTTACGCGTTATTACGCGAAACTAACGCGTTATTACGCGAAACTTACGCGTTATTACGCGAAACTAACGCGTAATTACGCGAAATATTAGTATATGACTGTGATTTCCCCCCTTTCCAGATTGGGCAATTCTAAACATTATCCCTTTGATCAAATATTATTATCATCCCCGAATCCGTGCCTCAGTGTAGGACAAAACACCCCCTCCCTTACCCCCCCTACCCCCCCCCCCCCCCCCCCCCCCCCCCCAGACAAAAGCCCCTTCTATATAAATGTAGTTTGTATACGTTATATACTATTAGTAAATCTGTATTTTTTAATAGTATTTTATCAATAATCATCGATTACATGGTGCCATCAGGTTCCTAAAACATCTTTTTCAGTATCTGTGTCTCAAGTTATAATATAATGACTGCCTTACCAAACATGTTGCTCTGTCTTGTAATCATTTTAATTTTAGGAATGATTAAAATCAAAGAAATCATATAAAAAAAACAAATTGATACCTGTGCAAATAAAGACATTTCACTGTTGATACACATGAAGACATTAATGATATATTTCTTTTCATGAGAATACAACATCAATGAAAATGTACATATATTGAAATTAATTTTTTTTTTTATATAAAGGAGCTTTTGTCCACTTTTTGATTAGTATGAAGGGTCTTTTGTCCTAGAGGCTAATGTCTAGGGGGGGGGGGGGGGGGGGGGGGGGGGGGGCTTTTGTCCGTACCCTCTCTCGCTACAGAGTGATACAACCACCCAATAACTCGAATACGCACCCAAATATAATAACAGGGACTCTCCCGCAATCCGTGACGTCAAATCCAGGGTGACATAACAATCAAACAACTCGATTACACACCCAAATATAGTAACAAGGGAATGTCCAACTATCCGTGTCGTCAAAAATGCATGCTTACATGTACGTGTAGGTATGTACTCCCGGACAGAGTTTAATAGACTGAATTTTTAGATGTTTTAGCATTTAAATTTTGTTGAATTTTAAGCAATAATAAATAATGAAGTTTAAATTCATTGTTGACTTTGACTTTTTAAATGTCATTTTGAACCTTTCTCCAGTCGATCACTATTATTTTTTCAATCCTATGACAGGTAATGATAATCATTCTGTAATATGAAAATGTTGCAGTTTTGTCATATAATAAAGCAGTTATCAACCTGTTTTCAGGTGAATACGATGACCTTCGGCCTCGGGGAATATCATTTTCTCGAGTTGTTTATAAATCATCATATTTACCTGAAAACAGGTCGATAATTGTATAATATCACGAAACTTTTGCGTTATAATGCGCAGCAGGTTATATCAGACGATGAAATGGTTTCAGAGTATCAGATACTGACTGTAAAGATGGAGGGCGAGAACCAAGATTTTTTTTCTGTCCAGAATTTTGTAATTCTTTGAGAATGAATAATGCAACATCGTATATATCCGAGAACTAATTTCCTTATTGTTAAACACTATCGTTTCAAAGTTCGTTTACGTGTTGAATTGCTTAAAACAGCACTATCCACTATTGTTAAAAAAACTCAAAATTTCAGCTTGGGATAGGCCAAGCTCAAAATAAAAACTCACTAAACTGTCGTGCCTCATGTCAATACTCTTCAAAAGTAGCCGATACTTAGTTTAAACTTTCTTTTATTCAGACATTTCAAAAACATGTATAGTTACAAAAATTGAATGTACAGAATAGGAAATAGTAAAAAAAATACTTCTTATAACTATCAATATATATTCGTGATATAACGCGTTAGTTTCGCGTAATAACGCGTAAGTTTCGCGAAATAACGCATTTGTTTCGCGTAATAACGCGTAAGTTTCGCGAAATAACGCGAAAGTTTCGCGTAATAACGCGTTAGTTTCGCGTAATTACGCGAAAGTTTCGCGATATAACGCGTTAGTTTCGCGTAATAACGCGAAAGTTTCGCGTAATAACGCGTTAGTTTCGCGTAATAACGCGTTAGTTTCGCGTAATAACGCGTTAGTTTCGCGTAATTACGCGAAAGTTTCGCGATATAACGCGTTAGTTTCGCGTAATAACGCGAATTTTTTTTTATTTTCTTCTACAAAAATGGTCCCAACCGTCTTTCGTACGTTTCCGTTTTCTTGTTTTGTGAAAAATTATTAAGCGTTTTCCAGAACTCTTTTGGGTTCCGTTTCGAGTTCCCCTTTAGTTCTTTTGCGCATTTCGCTTGATATTTTTTGTAGTTCTTTCTTAGTTGTTTTCTATATTCTCTCCCTTTTATATTCATCGTGAGCTTAGTTTCTGTTGATTTCATAAATTTGTACCTTATTTTATATCTATTAAAGGCGTTTCTGGCAAGTTTACAATCTTTGTTAAACCAAGGTTTATTTATATTTTTATTCTTTGTTTTATGGCGGTGAGTCACACCTATCGTGTTTGTAGCACTATTTGTTAGTACTGTACATACATGTATGTCTGTCACTAGACCATTCACTTGATCACTTGTGATAGTATCACTAAGTAACACATTATTTAAATTCACAGAGACAGCTAATTTGTTTTGCCACATCCAATTCATTACTTCACGTATTGTTCTTTTGCATAACAACACAATCGAATTCGGATTAGAAATGGTCATCGAAAGCTCCCAATAAGCTAGTAAAATACTGAAAGTAGAAGGTTCAATGCATTCCATTAAAAACTGTTTGTTTGTATAATACCGAACAACGTTTCATTAAATCCATCATTTGTAGTAGTTTTGCAACTGCACAGAAACTTGCTGATGTGATCTTCTACTATTTTCTGTATACAGATAATGTTTGTATGGATTCCAGAAAACCTCAATGTAACTCAAGCGTTCTGTTAATAAAGAATTAACGGAGCACATCATCAATAAGTTTTTCATTCATTGCAGTTGATATTATATCGGTATGACAGGACTGTGAAGGTAGATACGGTGGTTACAGGATAAGGAATCAAATATCATTGTTACAGGTAGATATAGTAGTTACAGGATAAGGAATCAAATACCATTATGACAGGTAGATATAGTAGTTACAGGATAAGGTACCGACATACCATTGTTACAGGTAGATATACGTGGTGACAGGATAAGGCACCGACATACCATTGTTACAGGTAGATACGGTGGTGACAGGATAAGGCACCGACATACCATTGTTACAGGTAGATACGGTGGTGACAGGATAAGGCACCGACATACCATTGTTACAGGTAGATAACGTGGTGACAGGATAAGGCACCGACATACCATTGTTACAGGTAGATAAAGTGGTGACAGGATAAGGCACCGACATACCATTGTTACAGGTAGATATGGTGGTTACAGGATAAGACATCGACATACCATTGTTACAGGTAGATATAGTAGTTACAGGATAAGGCACCGACATACCATTGTTACAGGTAGATATAGTAGTTACAGGATAAGGCACCGACATACCATTGTTACAGGTAGATATGGTGGTGACAGGATAAGGCACCGACATACCATTGTTACAGGTAGATATAGTAGTTACAGGATAAGGCACCGACATACCATTGTTACAGGTAGATATAGTAGTTACAAGATAAGGTACCGACATACCATTGTTACAGGTAGATATGGTATTTAAAGGATAAGGTACCAATACCATTGGTACAGGTAGATATAGTGGTTAAAAGATAAGACAGTGACATACCATTGTTACAGGTAGATACAGTATGGTGGTTAAAGGATAAGGTAACAAATACCATTGTTACAGGATAAGACAGTGACATACCATTGTTATAGGTAGATATGGTGATTACAGAAAAAAAACATCGACATGCAGTACCATTGTTACAGGTAGATATAGTAGTTACAGGACAAGGCACCGACATCCCATTGTTACAGGTAGATATAGTAGTTACAAGATAAGGTACCGACATACCATTGTTACAGGTAGATAAAGTGGTGACAGGATAAGGCACCGACATACCATTGTTACAGGTAGATATGGTGGTGACAGGATAAGGCACCGACATACCATTGTTACAGGTAGATACGGTGGTGACAGGATAAGGCACCGACATACCATTGTTACAGGTAGATATAGTAGTTACAGGATAAGGCACCGACATACCATTGTTACAGGTAGATATGGTGGTGACAGGATAAGGCACCGACATACCATTGTTACAGGTAGATATAGTAGTTACAGGATAAGGCACCGACATACCATTGTTACAGGTAGATATGGTGATTACAGGATAAGGCACCGACATACCATTGTTACAGGTAGATATAGTAGTTACAGGATAAGGCACCGACATACCATTGTTACAGGTAGATATGGTGGTTACAGGATAAGGCACCGACATACCATTGTTACAGGTAGATATGGTGGTGACAGGATAAGGCACCGACATACCATTGTTACAGGTAGATATAGTAGTTACAGGATAAGGCACCGACATACCATTGTTACAGGTAGATATGGTGGTTACAGGATAAGGCACCGACATACCATTGTTACAGGTAGATATGGTATTTAAAGGATAAGGTACCAATACCATTGGAACAGGTAGATATAGTGGTTAAAAGATAAGACAGTGACATACCATTGTTACAGGTAGATACAGTATGGTGGTTAAAGGATAAGGTAACAAATACCATTGTTACAGGCTAAGACAGTGACATACCATTGTTATAGGTAGATATGGTGATTACAGAAAAAAAACATCGACATGCAGTACCATTGTTACAGGTAGATATAGTAGTTACAGGACAAGGCACCGACATCCCATTGTTACAGGTAGATATAGTAGTTACAAGATAAGGTACCGACATACCATTGTTACAGGTAGATAAAGTGGTGACAGGATAAGGCACCGACATACCATTGTTACAGGTAGATATGGTGGTGACAGGATAAGGCACCGACATACCATTGTTACAGGTAGATATAGTAGTTACAGGATAAGGCACCGACATACCATTGTTACAGGTAGATATGGTGGTTACAGGATAAGGTACCAATACAATTGTTACAGGTAGATATAGTAGTTACAGGATAAAGCACCGACATACCATTGTTACAGGTAGATATAGTAGTTACAGGATAAGGCACCGACATACCATTGTTACAGGTAGATATAGTAGTTACAGGATAAGGCACCGACATACCATTGTTACAGGTAGATATGGTGGTGACAGGATAAGGCACCGACATACCATTGTTACAGGTAGATATAGTAGTTACAGGATAAGGCACCGACATACCATTGTTACAGGTAGATATAGTAGTTACAAGATAAGGTACCGACATACCATTGTTACAGGTAGATATGGTATTTAAAGGATAAGGTACCAATACCATTGGTACAGGTAGATATAGTGGTTAAAAGATAAGACAGTGACATACCATTGTTACAGGTAGATACAGTATGGTGGTTAAAGGATAAGGTAACAAATACCATTGTTACAGGATAAGACAGTGACATACCATTGTTATAGGTAGATATGGTGATTACAGAAAAAAAACATCGACATGCAGTACCATTGTTACAGGTAGATATAGTAGTTACAGGACAAGGCACCGACATCCCATTGTTACAGGTAGATATAGTAGTTACAAGATAAGGTACCGACATACCATTGTTACAGGTAGATAAAGTGGTGACAGGATAAGGCACCGACATACCATTGTTACAGGTAGATATGGTGGTGACAGGATAAGGCACCGACATACCATTGTTACAGGTAGATATAGTAGTTACAGGATAAGGCACCGACATACCATTGTTACAGGTAGATATGGTGATTACAGGATAAGGCACCGACATACCATTGTTACAGGTAGATATAGTAGTTACAGGATAAGGAATCAAATACCATTGTTACAGGTAGATATAGTGGTTACAGGATAAGGCACCGACATACCATTGTTACAGGTAGATATAGTAGTTACAGGATAAGGCACCGACATACCATTGTTACAGGTAGATATAGTAGTTACAGGATAAGGCACCGACATACCATTGTTACAGGTAGATATGGTGGTTACAGGATAAGGCACCGACATACCATTGTTACAGGTAGATATGGTGGTGACAGGATAAGGCACCGACATACCATTGTTACAGGTAGATATGGTATTTAAAGGATAAGGTACCAATACCATTGGTACAGGTAGATATAGTGGTTAAAAGATAAGACAGTGACATACCATTGTTACAGGTAGATACAGTATGGTGGTTACAGGATAAGGCACCGACATACCATTGTTACAGGTAGATATGGTGGTTACAGGATAAGGCACCGACATACCATTGTTACAGGTAGATATGGTGGTGACAGGATAAGGCACCGACATACCATTGTTACAGGTAGATATAGTAGTTACAGGATAAGGCACCGACATACCATTGTTACAGGTAGATATGGTGATTACAGGATAAGGCACCGACATACCATTGTTACAGGTAGATATGGTGGTGACAGGATAAGGCACCGATATACCATTGTTACAGGTAGATATAGCAGTTACAGGATAAGACACCAATACCATTGTTACAGGTAGATATGGTGGTTACAGGATAAGGTACCAATACAATTGTTACAGGTAGATATAGCAGTTACAGGATAAGACACCAATACCATTGTTACAGGTAGATATGGTGGTTACAGGATAAGGCACCGACATACCATTGTTACAGGTAGATATAGTAGTTACAGGATAAGGCACCAATACCATTGTTACAAGTGTATATGGTGGTTACAGGATAAGGCACCGACATACCATTGTTACAGGTAGATATAGTAGTTACAGGATAAGGCACCGACATACCATTGTTACAGGTAGATATAGTAGTTACAGGATAAGGCACCGATATACCATTGTTACAGGTAGATATAGTAGTTACAGGATAAGGCACCGACATACCATTGTTACAGGTAGATATGGCGGTTACAGGATAAGGCACCGACATACCATTGTTACAGGTAGATATAATGGTTAAAGGATAAGGTACCAATACCATTGTTACAGGTAGATATAGTGGTTACAGGATAAGACAGTGACATGCCATTGTTACAGGTAGATAATAGTAGTTACAGGATAAGACAGTGACATACCATTGTTACATGTAGATAAAGTGGTGACAGGATTCGCCAACGACATACCATTGTTACAAGTGTATATGGTGGTTACAGATTAAGGCATCGACATACTATCGTTATATATAATGAATGGGGATAAAGTATCCATTGCTTACTGCACATTCTTCAACAAACATATCTTCCGGTATGTACTTACTGTACCAACTGACAAATGCATGGCCTTCTAGTTGATAAAAAATGTTTTTCGCATGCATAACACAGTCGACAAGCAATGTCATTCTTTATGTGTTCAATATGTAGCAAATACATCTTCGGTCAAAACAAACAACTACATGTACGCCTCGACAAGTATTTCTACATTAATCAATTTTGAAGTTTAGTGACCTTGTGTTGTTATGTGACGTAATGGCCATGCACCTTCTAATACGACAATGGAATGTACACATGTACTACCATCTTGTCTAAAAGATACCTGTATGACAAAGTTTTCCATATACTCTTATACCACAAAACAACTACTTCATCAAAATAGAGTTTGATCGGGAGTTGAGTGTGTGATGTTACTGTTGTCCAATGTAAATATATATAGAAACAGAAATGTATAATCATGTAGGAGGGTATCCAGTGCAGGGATATTGATACCGTTGTCCCTGGCGATAGCGTATCAACAGCAATATATATATATATATATCGAAACTATTGACATTTAAAACACTGATCGAGCTTTGTCGTAGAAAAATGATTTAAAGTAGCGCGTGATCGGTATCATCAAAGAAACGATACACCTGAATACAATCATTGGTCTATTACAATAATTACAAAGTACCTACAGCTTAACGTCATACATACAATTATATGATAGCAAGTTTGTAGTTATGTTTCACTTAAAACCAAAAACATATTCTCGTAAATTATCCACCATTTTGAAATGTTATTCTAAAAGTCGTGTTTGTGAAATCTGTGATGGAGGTCACATTAAAATAAGTTCTGGTGCAATGCGCCAACACCTGTACGGAGTAGAAAACTAATTGGTGTTAACGAGGCCCATAACTCAACATCTATAGCGATCGTGCGAGACCAACGTACTTGAATGGTTGTATTGATTTGCTGTCACGTAGCGTATAGTAATATCGCTTTTTAAATGACAAAGGTATCAGAAGTGGGCTCTAGATTGATTATTTCATTTTGTGAATGTGTTTTAAAACATGTTATCGACAGCTATTACCGTAATATGGTGGCATATTTCTGCCATCGTGTTATTTTAGGTCGCGTTACGGTAACACGACTTGTCGAGATAATTATGTCGACAAGTCGTGTTATTATGACGACCTGTCGCGATAATTTATCACGACCGGTCAAGTTAGGTTATCGCGGATCTCGACCTAAAATGTGCTTTTGCCCAGATATGCCATCTACTTATGTTGTCGAGATAGGTTATAAATGGACACCCAGCCGTCTCGGGCTTCAGATATTTTAAATATAACCGACACAAACAAATTTGTGTGATTTATTTGCAGATACTCCATATATATTTTAATGGTTAAAAATAGCTTTGAATTGATACTGATGACTTTCAGGTTTTTTTTCAAAACTATTAACAAGTTATTGATTTCCACAGGCATTTAACTATATATATATATCTATATTGGTTGGTATGCAACATTTGATCATTGATAACATTCCTTTGTAGAACACATTATATGGTTCATTTTTGGGTTTAAATTCTGTTTCTTCAGATTTTGATTGGAATTAAAATTTTACTGAACATTAACTTTTGTTTTAATTTTATTCCAATGTGTTTTGTAATTTCTTTCCATACCTTTTAGATTTGCTTAAAAAAAAAAATGAAATCATACAGGTCACCATTTTGGATAAATAATCAGACTGTGAGTATATTATTGAGGTACTGTACAGTAAGGAAATAAAATTGATGGATAATTTAGTTTTGCTTGAATACGTTTTAGAATTTTAATATTTATTAAACATAATGTGTGCTCTGGCCAATGTTGTTTTTGACAATATTCAATCTGGAGTATTATTATTAATACTTTTAAACCAAATAATTGAGCTGATATACCCATGTCTCAGTGTAAAGCCCGAGACGTTCCGAAACGGTTGGTTGTCCATTTACAACCTATCTCGACAACGAAAGTAGATGGCATATCTGGGCAAAGCACATTTTAGGTCGAAATCCGCGATAACCTAACTTGACCGGTCGTGATAAATTATCGCGACAGGTCGTCATAATAACACGACTTGCCGTGTTAGTAACACGACTTGTCCACGTAATTATCTCGACAAGTCGTGTTACCGTAACGCGACCTAAAATAACACGATGGCAGAAATATGCCACCATACCGTAATGCTTGTAACAGAGGGACAAATGATACCGCGATAAAGAGAATTGTAACAAAATCATAGGCTTGTAGTTTTAACGGATCAGAAACTATGACACATCTCGGTTTAGGTAACACAAACACAAGGTAATCAGACACAAGGGCAGTAAGTGATTGGATACATGAAGATGACATAGAGGATAAAAAGACAGTAGTTCTATAGATCGAGAGACAGAGACAGGAAGTCAGAAGCGGGGAGAGTTAGACTGGACTAGACATTTGTACACATGACAGTATATCCGGACAAACCAAACCATGATACACATTGCAGCGTCTCCGGACAAACGAAACAACAAGACCAGCCATAATAGACATTAAAATGGTATATTAACGGAAGATATTGAACGATCACTGTGTGTACTTGTATTGATACTGTTGATAAACAATGTCTGCTATCGATTGTTATGCAAACGCGCACGCCTTCTCCATGACAACTATCAATAACATAGTGATATTTGAATTATTCAAAATGTTTGATTGTTGAATATGTGCACACGACTTTAATAAATTAAAGTGTTTCAGTTAAAGTTCATTAGATTCATTTATACATGTATGAATAGAAAGGTGAATGAACCTTGTTTTGGTAATAGGTCAATAGGTCAATAGAATACGGTAAGGTAATTTTTTATGCAGAAAAAATTAAGATATGAGTGTTTATTTTGTGTAACTATCTTTATCCCAGTGGGCAGAAGACGTCAATAACGTCGTAACGTTCTGTGCCTACCGTCCGAACCCTGACAAAAAAAGGATCAATGAAATAAATTAAGTTATCTACAGCTTCATATGGGGATATAAACTGGACAAAATTAAACGAAATACTTTGTTTCTGGATTATGAAGAGGACGGATTAAAGATGATATACATACTGATTTTTTTTTATGAAATATTCAAAACTTAAATACACATGTAGATTAAAAGACTAAGTCATGAAGCCGGCGACAGGCAAGCATGAAACTTAAATAAATTCGAAGGTGGAAAGATGTAGTGATGATCCAGGAACTCTTTAACACTTAACAATTTCATTGTAGGAAAGAAGATAGAATATAGATTATTCTGTTATTTAGCTGCTTTTCTGGGTTTTTACTTATCTACATTTGTGTTTATATGTATCTATGTTTGTCTGTGTTTATATTTATCTTTATTACATTTCTTGATTTTTTGCCCCTTCTGATTGGCTGAAAAGAGGTCACGCGACCACCTGTAAAAAGCTCTATTGACCGCTGTTTCCGAAAAAAAATTTATAAAAAAAAAACTGTTATATTGCACGGTTATTTTTAGAAAACATCTAGATCACACGAGGCGCTTAGCGTTTTGTACGTACGTAATTGATACAAGCGTTTGAGCGACCTGAATAGTGTAAACAATCAAAGATGACAGACGACAACTGTTTCCCCAATCTATCTGAAGACGATATCAACAATATTGTTGAAAATGCCGACGCTCTTCACACGAAGCGAGCTACCAATACAGCTGTGAAGCTTTTTCGACAATACCTTACAGCCAGGAGCATGCAGGACAACTTCGAGGCATATTCTCCTGCCGCACTGTCAGTTTTTTTTTCTTGAGATGCGTGACAGGAAAGGGCAACTTTACAAGAAATCAACATTGTTGGCCTATAGAAGCTGCGTCAAAAGATATTTGGAGAAAGAACGTGATGATATAAACATAAGCAAGGGGATGATTTCAAAAAATCCGATCGTGTTGTTAATTCCATGACCAAGGAGTTAAAACGCCAAGGTAAAGCGGTAAATAGACAACCACCCTCCCAGTTTTTTCACAAAATCAAGAAAAATAATAAAGCATAGGTTGACATAACCATGTATCGACCTTTGTGTTTATATTTATCTATATTTGTCTGTGTTTATATTTATCTATATTTGTCTGTGTTTATATTTATCTATATTTGTCTGTGTTTATATTTTTATCTATGTTTGTCTGTTTATATTTTTATCTATGTTTGTCTGTGTTTATATTTATCTATATTTGTCTGTGTTTATATTTATATATGTTTGTCTGTGTTTATATTTATCTATATTTGTCTGTGTTTATATTTATCTATATTTGTCTGTGTTTATATTTTATCTATATTTGTCTGTGTTTATATTTATCTATATTTGTCTGTGTTTATATGTATATATGTTTGTCTGTGTTTATATTTATCTATGTTTGTCTGTGTTTATATTTATATATGTTTGTCTGTGTTTATATGTATCTGTTTTTGTGACATTTTTGTGTGTGTTTATATTTATATATGTTTATATTTGTATGTAATTTTTAATGTACATGTGACTCATATTACCATATATGATACCATTTCATGTTTTGTTACAAATAAGATTGAAAAATTGCCCTATTTTAGTGGGAAAACTTCACCTAAAAATAAGAATTCTATTAAGGGGGTAGTTTTATTTCATCAAACTATGGGAAAGTGAACATTTGTTACAAAAAGAACAGCTGGTTATTAATAAAATTACAATCTTAACCTTTCTGTCATTGATAGATTGTGACAAATTTAAAGCGATGGGGAAAAAATATAATTAGATTATTGCAGTTTTACTTTTTATCACATAAAGTCGAGTTATCTCCCCTAGATATTTAACCACATTGCTTTGTCGTTTTCTGCTGGCGTCACAGTATAGCTGTACTCAAACTGATGTCTGACGTTCGGTTGAAACAAATGTTTTTCTCGGGAGATAACATTTCATGTGTGTTTCATATCCAATTACAGTGTATATTACATTATAAAATCTCTAAGTAAGAATTCGTATATTTTAGTATCAACATGTGTTTACTTAAAAAGCAATCCAGTTATTTATCGTTTTTTTATCTTTTTTTTTTTTTTTTTTTTACTTCCGGGTACACATACAAATGTACATACCTGTACATTGTGTGTATATGTATGTGTAAATAAATCGCGTGTGTCACACTCAAACCTTATCAGTTAACAGGAAGTTAATTTGAGTTTTTTATAAGACAGTGACATTATGACCACTTAAGAACCACTTCAGTGATATAGAGAATGGTGAGTCGCTATATCCGTATTATTTAACAGGAAGTTAGATTGATTTTTATATGACAGGAACCTAACGACGGACATGGACTGACAATGTGTTCCTATTTACAATTATCATTTCGCTATCACTGATCTGATACAAATGACGTCATGCATCCTGCAATATGGCGTTGCTGTCTGGAAGTAATGATGAGTTGGAGAATAAGATGCCGTTTGTAGGGAGAAGACGAGAGGTCGAGGAAATCAAAGCTTGGCTCCGAGTAGGTCATCATCGACTTATACAGATTTATGGACCACCCTTCACGGGCAAGCAAAGTCTGGCCAAACAGGTAAGTAATTAAGTATATTTCGTCGATGTTGAGTCTCCTATCAGTGCATCATATCACCAGAAACTCTTACTTTTACTGTCCCAGATTGGTATTGGTGATCATTATCGCGACAGTATTGATTAGTGTATCAGGGCGATACAAGAATGTAGTGGTAAATTGATCAGTGTATCGGGGCGATACAAGAATGTAGCGACAGTATTGGTCAGTGTATCAGGGCGATACCTGAATGTAGCGACAGTATTGGTCAGTGTATCAGGGCGATGGCCGCGGTGGCCGAGTGGTTAAGGTGTACCGACACTTTATCACTAGCCCTCCACCTCTGGGTTGCGAGTTCGAAACCTACGTGGGGCAGTTGCCAGGTACTGACCGTAGGCCGGTGGTTTTTCTCCGGGTACTCCGGCTTTCCTCCACCTCTAAAACCTGGCACGTCCTTAAATGACCCTGGATGTTAAAAGGACGTTAAACAAAAACAAACCAAAAGTATCAGGGCGATACCAGAATGTAGCGACAGAATTGATCAGTGTATCAGGGCGATACCAGAATGTAACGACAGTATTGATCAGTGTATCAGGGCGATACCAGAATGTAGCGACAGTATTGATCAGTGTATCAGGGCGATAACAGAATGTAGCGATAGTATTGATTAGTGTATCAGGGCGATACCAGAATGATCATTGATGATGTAGCGACAGTATATTGATCAGTGTATCAGGGCGATACCAGAATGTAGCGACAGTATTGATTAGTGTATCAGGGCGATACCAGAATGTAGCGACAGTATTGATTAGTGTATCAGGGCGATACTAGAATGTAGTGACAGTATTGATTAGTGTATCAGGGCGATACCAGAATGTAGCTACAGTATTGATCAGTGTATCAGGGCGATACCAGAATGTAGTGACAGTATTGATTAGTATATCAGGGCGATACCAGAATGTAGTGACAGTATACAATTATTGCCCTTGTTCCGGGTTGACATGAATATTTGACCACCCGAGAGGTGTCATGTCACCCGAGGGCGTAGCCCGAGGGTGACATGACACCTCAAGGGTGGGCAAATATTCATGTCAACTCGGAACAAGGGCAGTAATTGTTTTATTATACCGAAAAAAACATAAGTGAATTAATTTTGGTATCAATAAGTTTATTTATTACTATCAACAGTTTTTAAGAAAATTTTTAAGAGGTACCCCATCGTCTTTCTGGACCCGGCATAAAATTCTCCCAGTTGAACTTTCAATGTATGGACGTCGAAGTTTTCACAATCCTTTGGTCTAGGCCTACCTGTTGCAGATAGGAAATGTCTAAAGGAATCCACGGCCACATTGATGACCCTTTTGGTGTTTTTAGAATCCTTTTCTTGCAATAATTTCGCCAATTCCTCCTCTGTTGGCAGACGATAGCGTCCGCCGGCAGCCATTGTTGTTGTCAAGCAGAATACTCGGAACTTCTCTGATTCGACTACTTTTGAAGACGTTACGGAAGAGAGTTCCGAGTTGGGGCTCACGAGAGGGTGACATAACGATTTTGGAGGGCTCACGAGAGGGTGACATAACGAATGTTTTTAATCACGTGACATGGTTTTCACTAATCAGAAGCTGTGATACAAGTCTGAGGTATAATAATATTGATTAGTGTATCGGGGCAATACCAGAATGTAACGACAGTATTGATAAGTGTATCAGGGCGATACCAGAATGATCATTGATGATGTAGCGACAGTATATTGATCAGTGTATCAGGGCGATACCAGAATGTAGCGACAGTATTGATTAGTGTATCAGGGCGATACCAGAATGTAGCGACAGTATTGATTAGTGTATCAGGGCGATACCAGAATGTAGCGACAGTATTGATCAGTGTATCGGGGCAATACCAGAATGTAACGACAGTATTGATAAGTGTATCAGGGCGATACTAGAATGTAGTGACAGTATTGATTAGTGTATCAGGGCGATACCAGAATGTAGCGACAGTATTGATCAGTGTATCGGGGCGATACCAGAATTAGCGACAGTATTGATAAGTGTATCGGGGCGATACCAGAATGTAGCGACAATATTGATCAGTGTATCAGGGCGATACCAGAATGTAGCGACAGTATTGATCAGTGTATCGGGGCGATACCAGAATGTAGCGACTGTATTGTTCAGTGTATCGGGGCGATACCAGAATGTAGCGACAGAATTGATCAGTGTATCAGGGCGAAAACAGAATGTAGCGACAGTATTGGTCAGTGTATCAGGGCGATACCAGAATGTAGCGACAGTATTGATCAGTGTATCAGGGCGATACCAGAATGTAGTGACAGTATTGATTAGTGTATCAGGGCGATACCAGAATGTAGCGACAGAATTGATCAGTGTATCAGGGCGATACAAGAATGTAGCGACAGTATATTGATCAGTATATCGGGGCGATACCAGAATGTAGCGACAATATTGATTAGTGTATCAGGGCGATACCAGAATGATCATTGTTGAAATAACGACAGTATTGATCAGTGTATCGGGGCGATACCAGAATGTAGCGACAGTATTGATCAGTGTATCAGGGCGAGACCAGAATGTAGCGACAGTATTGATAAGTGTATCAGGGCGATACTAGAATGTAGCGACAGTATTGATTAGTGTATCGGGGCGATACCAGAATGTAGCGACAGTATTGATCAGTGTATCAGGGCGATACAAGAATGTAGCGACAGTATATTGATCAGTGTATCGGGGCGATACCAGAATGTAGCGACAGTATTGATTAGTGTATCAGGGCGATACCAGAATGTAGCGACAGTATTGATTAGTGTATCGGGGCGATACCAGGATGTAGCGACAGTATTGATCAGTGTATCGGGGCGATACCAGAATGTAGCGACAGTATTGATCAGTGTATCGGGGCGATACCAGAATGTAGCGACAGTATTGATTAGTGTATCGGGGCGATACCAGAATGTAGCGACAGTATTGATTAGTGTATCAGGGCGATACCAGAATGATCATTGTTGATATAACGACAGTATTGATTAGTGTACCAGGGCGATACCAGAATGATCATTGATGATGTATTAGCATGTTATGATAACGTTCTCCACTTTTGATGCCCATTGTATCATCATAACATTGATGTTGATGTCATGGGATTCCTATATAGGCATATAGTTCCTCAGCGTTACCCCTACATCAGGGTAATAATTATGACTGTTCCCCAGTAGAAACAAGAAATAGTCAGTGCATGGCACAGTAGAATGGTGATTTGCAGTTTTATGTGTTGTTTTTTTATATTAATTATACAAAGGCAACGCAATTACCAGTTTGTATTATTACTTTACCTTGATAGGTAAGATTATGAACTATATATGATTGACTACTTAGATTCAATTTCTCTATGAAATATTTATTTATTTTTTGTTGCTATTATAGCGTGTGTTATATAGATTTACTGGGCAATATGACTTTCAACATATATTTCAACGATACAAATTACTCCATCCTATTCTTTAAGTCACCTAATACATTCACAGTTATGAAAGTAATTTCTACCATATATGAAGACTAAGTTCTCACACCAATATGTTGACATATCTGTGTATTTCTAGAGTGTAGGACAAAAGCCCCCCCCCCCCCCCCCCCCCCCCGGACATAAGCCCCCCCCCCGCGGACATTAGCCCCCAGGATAAAAGCCCCTCCGGACGAAAGCCCCCCTGGACATAAGCCCCCCCCCCCCCCCCCCCCGGACAAAAGCCCCTTCTTTATAAATTTAGCTGGTATACTTTAAATAAATCTGTAATTTTGAAAAACAGAAACTATATATATATATTGTTGTTTTTATCTCTGAAATTTGAGAGTAATTGTGTGGAAAATGAATGTCCTTGGTTCAATGTCAGTGTAGCATTATATGTCTGTGGTTAAACATCATAATTTATTTTTTCAAACTTAATATTGTTAAGTCAGCTAAAAATTTCAGGAAAGTTCTCCATAATGAACAAATTGTTACTGATTACACATAATTTTTGACTTCCTAATATACTGCAAGAATTGCTAATCAAAGAAATGCCTACAAAAGCAATAAACATTAAATTTTGATCCCTTTTTACAGTGTCTCAAATTATAATATAATAAGTACCTAACCAAACATGTTGCTCTGCGTTGTAATAAGTTTCATTTCAGGAATGATTAAAATCAAAGAAACAATGAAGCCATTTATGATATATTTCTTTCCAAGAGAATACAACATCAATGAAAAACCTACCAAACACCTGTGTAACAGCTTATTGTTTATGTAACAGACAGTTCAAGTAGTTGTTGTTGGAACCGGTTGTTTACATTGCCGAAGCCACTGATGACATATGTATATGTAGCAATTAAAAATCATAAAAAAAAAAAAAAAAATATCAGTTTTTTTTATGAAGGGGTTTTTGTCACAGCCACTGATGACATATGTATATGTAGCAATCAATTAAAAATCAGCAGAAAAATAAATATCTTTTTTTTTCATGAAGGGGCTTTTGTCCACTTTTTGATTAGTGTGAAGGGGCTTTTGTCCTAGGGGCTAATGTCCGGGGGGGGGGGGGGGGGGGGGGCTAATGTCCCGGGGGGGGGGGGGGGGGGGGGGGGGGGGCTTTTGTCCGTACCTCGTATTTCTAACCGGCCAGGGTATTGAAAGATTTCCTGAGGCTATAGAAAACTCTACTGAGCTAGATCTAGTTACACTTATTTTGCATTAAAACATATGTATTTGTGCAATTAATATAATAATTAGAATAAGATCATCAAATATTAGATGACTATAAAAATTCAAAATTTAAGCGGTGCAGATCTGATTAAAAAGTTTTTACATTCCAATTTAAGTATATGAAGACAATTTCGGATCAATATTAAAGCGATTTCTGGTGAAGATAGACGACAGAGTTTTAACAAGAATTTATTTCATATATCTTTGTTTCTTTTATACATTTTAACATTTTAAACATACAGTTATTACAGTCACAATATGTATATAAGTATCTCTCTGTCTTTTTTTTTTTTTTTTTTTAAATTCATGTTTATAAGTTTCGTTTGGAAAAAAAAAGAGAGAGATTTTGCCGATTTTTGTGAGAGAATGACTGCAGTTCTATCCCAACAATCTTAAATCAATTGAAACATACTGTTTCTTAACAAATATATCTAGGTTGTAAATAACACAATTTCACTTCAGGTAAAGTTGTTAATTGGAGAATTCACCTGTGACCCAATTTGGCGACAGTCGGAATGTTTCACGGTTGGCTAGCTCTTGTAATTAATCCCCCGGGGTCAATAAGTGTCACTGACCATAGCTAACCTACACTTTGGTGAGTCTGAATATAGGACAACACAAAAGAACTTACATGCAGCACTAGTGTTAGTCAAAATTTGAAGCGTCAAATTGACGAGCGGCTCAAATTATTTTCTGCGTCAATGCAGAGACGTATACACAAGTCTCTGGTCAATGCACTGATTTAAGATATTGAAATTATTATAAAAATATATTTGCAAATGAGCTACGAAAATATAGTACTAAATCTATCTTCAGCCTACTGTACTACAGCTTAGCATGACTGTTGTTTGTGTTAAAAGACCATTTACATTCCGAGCAAATATGAATTAAAACAACTTAAACACATATACGAATATGTATCTTTTATTAAAATATAGATATAATTATAATAAATATTATTTATAAAAATAAAAATTTATTCTCCGCCGGGGGGGGGGGGGGGGGGGGGGGGGGAACAACAACAATTAACTGTCCCTGGATAAAAAACAATATCGCTGTCTGTTAATGTCCCGGGATGTTAATTACAATAACGCTTTCTGTTGGAGTCCCGGGATGTTATAATAACGCTGTCTGTTGATGTTTTGTGATGTTATAATTACGCTGTCTATGTCCGTGATGTTGTAATATTGCTGTCTGTTGATGTCCCTGGATGTTACAGATGTGTTAACGCACAACGTTCCAAAAAATCGTGCCCACATCGTGCATACATCGTGCGCACATTTGAAACCGCACAACACAGCTGTGCACGATACATACCGCCCAGCTGTGCGATTTGAACGATTGGTTTATCGATATCGCTCAATTTACAGAATGTACCAACGAAAACGAGGCCTCGGCTACAGTGTGTGTTGAAATAGATGTCGGTTGGCGACTATCACCTATAGCTAAGGAAAATATCCTTTTGTACCACTCTGAAGGACTGGGCTAAATATAGTAAGAAAACTGAGAGACTGTCATCACATTTCGACAACACGTCAGACTGTAAACAGATTCCTGTCGAGATTAAAGTCCGGCAAGGCTACCTTCAGAAACATAATACAGGTTTCTGCTATTTTGTAGGTACATGCATAGATATTAGGTTGTTTTAATTGTTAATTACAAGTAGGATATACTGTCACAGTATGCTATAAAACTACCCCTAGGGGTTAATGAAATAGGCACACCTTATGTCTGCTCATCTCATACTATATATGCCATATATACTAGACATAAATAAGGTGTGATGGCCATGGGTGTCCATAAGGTGGTGGCGAGATGGGGCTTGGGCCTCGATGGGGCTGGGGCCTCGATGGGCTGGATCCTTGACAACTGCGAACAGACTTTAGGCATGTTCTAAGAGTTTTTGCATTCAATTTCTAGTTAATCATCAAACATACATAATATAGCATGCACAGTGTTATAAACTAAAAACAGTATGCCTTTGACAGCTAGAACATATATACATGTATGGAGATGAGAGTATCCAAAACTATTTATTCTTGATTTTAGATAATGTACTACAAAATGAAATTCCAAGGTTATAAATAAACAGACTTGCATTGAAGTAATATAACATTGAAATTCAAAACTATACAGCCTGGATGTTACCATATCGCTGCATGTCTGTTAATGTCCGGGATGTTACAATAACACTGTATGTTAATGTCCCGGGATGTTACAATAACACTGTCTGTTAATGTCCGGGATGTTACAATAACACTGTATGTTAATGTCCCGGGATGTTACAATGACACTGTATGTTAATGTCCCGGGATGTTACAATGACACTGTCTGTGAATGTCCCGGGATGTTACAATAACACTGTCTGTTAATGTCCCGGGATGTTACAATGACACTGTATGTTAATGTCCCGGGATGTTACAATAACACTGTATGTTAATGTCCCGGGATGTTACAATAACACTGTATGTTAATGTCAGGGATGTTACAATAACACTGTATGTTAATGTCCCGGGATGTTACAATGACACTGTATGTTAATGTCCCGGGATGTTACAATGACACTGTCTGTGAATGTCCCGGGATGTTACAATAACACTGTCTGTTAATGTCCGGGATATTACAATAACACTGTATGTTAATGTCCGGGATGTTACAATAACACTGTATGTTAATGTCCCGGGATGTTACAATAACACTGTCTGTTAATGTCCCGGGATGTTACAATAACACTGTATGTTAATGTCCGGGATGTTACAATAACACTGTATGTTAATGTCCGGGATGTTACAATGACACTGTATGTTAATGTCCCGGGATGTTACAATGACACTGTCTGTTAATGTCCCGGGATGTTACAATAACACTGTCTGTTAATGTCCGGGATATTACAATAACACTGTATGTTAATGTCCGGGATGTTACAATAACACTGTATGTTAATGTCCCGGGATGTTACAATAACACTGTCTGTTAATGTCCGGGATGTTACAATAACACTGTATGTTAATGTCCGGGATGTTACAATAACACTGTATGTTAATGTCCGGGATGTTACAATAACACTGTATGTTAATGTCCCGGGATGTTACAATAACACTGTATGTTAATGTCCGGGATGTTACAATAACACTGTATGTTAGTGTCCGGGATGTTACAATAACACTGTCTGTTAATGTCCGGGATGTTACAATAACACTGTATGTTAATGTCCGGGATGTTACAATAACACTGTATGTTAATGTCCGGGATGTTACAATAACACTGTCTGTTAATGTCCGGGATGTTACAATAACACTGTCTGTTAATGTCCCGGGATGTTATAATAACACTGTATGTTAATGTCCGGGATGTTACAATAACACTGTATGTTAATGTCCCGGGATGTTACAATAACACTGTCTGTTAATGTCCCGGGATGTTACAATAACACTGTATGTTAATGTTCTGTATGTTACAATAACTCTGTATGTTAATGTCCGGGATGTTACAATAACACTGTCTGTTAATGTCCCGGGATGTTACAATAACACTGTCTGTTAATGTCCCGGGATGTTACAATAACACTGTATGTTAATGTTCTGTATGTTATAATAACACTGTATGTTAATGTCCGGGATGTTATAATAACACTGTCTGTTAATGTCCGGGATGTTACAATAACACTGTCTGTTAATGTCCCGGGATGTTATAATAACACTGTATGTTAATGTCCGGGATGTTACAATGACACTGTATGTTAATGTCCCGGGATGTTACAATAACACTGTATGTTAATGTCCGGGATGTTACAATAACACTGTATGTTAATGTCCGGGATGTTACAATAACACTGTATGTTAATGTCCGGGATGTTACAATAACACTGTCTGTTAATGTCCGGGATGTTACAATGACACTTTATGTTAATGTCCCGGGATGTTACAATAACACTGTCTGTTAATGTCCGGGATGTTACAATAACACTGTATGTTAATGTCCGGGATGTTACAATAACACTGTCTGTTAATGTCCGGGATGTTACAATGACACTTTATGTTAATGTCCCGGGATGTTACAATAACACTGTCTGTTAATGTCCCGGGATGTTACAATAACACTGTATGTTAATGTCCGGGATGTTACAATAACACTGTATGTTAATGTCCCGGGATGTTATAATAACAATGTATGTTAATGTCCGGGATGTTACAATAACACTGTCTGTTAATGTCCGGGATGTTACAATAACACTGTCTGTTAATGTCCGGGATGTTACAATGACACTGTCTGTTAATGTCCGGGATGTTATAATGACACTGTATGTTAATGTCCGGGATGTTACAATAACACTGTCTGTTAATGTCCCGGGATGTTACAATAACACTGTATGTTAATGCCCCGGGATGTTACAATAACACTGTATGTTAATGTCCCGGGATGTTACAATAACACTGTATGTTAATGTCCCGGGATTTTACAATAACACTGTATGTTAATGTCCGGGATGTTACAATGACACTGTCTGTTAATGTCCGGGATGTTACAATAACACTGTATGTTAATGTCCGGGATGTTATAATAACACTGTCTGTTAATGTCCCGGGATGTTACAATAACACTGTATGTTAATGTCCGGGATGTTACAATAACACTGTCTGTTAATGTCCCGGGATGTTACAATGACACTGTATGTTAATGTCCGGGATGTTACAATAACACTGTATGTTAATGTCCCGGGATGTTATAATAACACTGTCTGTTAATGTCCGGGATGTTATAATAACACTGTCTGTTAATGTCCCGGGATGTTACAATGACACTGTATGTTAATGTCCGGGATGTTACAATAACACTGTATGTTAATGTCCCGGGATGTTACAATGACACTGTATGTTAATGTCCGGGATGTTACAATAACACTGTATGTTAATGTCCCGGGATGTTACAATAACACTGTATGTTAATGTCCGGGATGTTATAATAACACTGTCTGTTAATGTCCCGGGATGTTACAATGACACTGTATGTTAATGTCCGGGATGTTACAATAACACTGTATGTTAATGTCCCGGGATGTTACAATAACACTGTATGTTAATGTCCGGGATGTTACAATGACACTGTCTGTTAATGTCCCGGGATGTTACAATAACACTGTATGTTAATGTCCGGGATGTTACAATAACAATGTATGTTAATGTCCGGGATGTTACAATAACACTGTCTGTTTCTGTCCGGGATGTTATAATAACACTGTATGTTAATGTCCGGGATGTTACAATAACAATGTATGTTAATGTCCGGGATGTTACAATAACACTGTATGTTAATGTCCGGGATGTTACAATAACACTGTCTGTTACTGTCCGGGATGTTATAATAACACTGTATGTTAATGTCCGGGATGTTACAATAACACTGTCTGTTAATGTCCGGGATGTTACAATAACACTGTCTGTTAATGTCCGGGATGTTACAATGACACTGTATGTTAATGTCCGGGATGTTACAATGACACTGTATGTTAATGTCCCGGGATGTTACAATAACACTGTCTGTTAATGTCCCGGGATGTTATAATAACACTGTCTGTTAATGTCCGGGATGTTACAATAACACTGTATGTTAATGTCCCGGGATGTTACAATAACACTGTCTGTTAATGTCCGGGATGTTACAATAACACTGTCTGTTAATGTCCAGGATGTTACAATAACACTGTATGTTAATGTCCGGGATGTTATAATAACACTGTATGTTAATGTCCCGGGATGTTACAATAACACTGTATGTTAATGTCCGGGATGTTACAATAACACTGTATGTTAATGCCCCGGGATGTTACAATAACACTGTCTGTTAATGTCCGGGATGTTACAATAACACTGTATGTTAGTGTCCCGGGATGTTACAATAACACTGTCTGTTAATGTCCCGGGATGTTACAATAACACTGTATGTTAATGCCCCGGGATGTTACAATAACACTGTCTGTTAATGTCCGGGATGTTACAATAACACTGTATGTTAATGTCCCGGGATGTTACAATAACACTGTCTGTTAATGTCCCGGGATATTACAATAACACTGTATGTTAATGCCCCGGGATGTTACAATAACACTGTCTGTTAATGTCCCGGGATGTTATAATAACACTGTCTGTTAATGTCCCGGGATATTACAATAACACTGTATGTTAACGTCCGGGATGTTACAATAACACTGTCTCTTAATGTCCGGGATGTTACAATAACACTGTATGTTAATGTCCGGGATGTTACAATAACACTGTATGTTAATGTCCCGGGATGTTACAATAACACTGTCTGTTAATGTCCCGGGATATTACAATAACACTGTATGTTAATGTCCGGGATGTTACTATAACACTGTATGTTATTGTCCGGGATGTTACAATAACACTGTATGTTAATGCCACGGGATGTTACAATAACACTGTCTGTTAATGTCCCGGGATGTTACAATAACACTGTATATTAATGTCCGGGATGTTACAATGACACTGTCTGTTAATGTCCCGGGATGTTATAATAACACTGTATGTTAATGTCCGGGATGTTACAATAACACTGTATGTTAATGTCCGGGATGTTACAATAACACTGTCTGTTAATGTCCGGGATGTTACAATAACACTGTATGTTAATGTCCGGGATGTTACAATAACACTGTCTGTTAATGTCCGGGATGTTACAATAACACTGTATGTTAATGTCCGGGATGTTACAATAACACTGTCTGTTAATGTCCGGGATGTTACAATAACACTGTATGTTAATGTCCGGGATGTTACAATAACACTGTCTGTTAATGTCCGGGATGTTACAATAACACTGTATGTTAATGTCCCGGGATGTTACAATGACACTGTATGTTAATGTCCGGGGATGTTACAATAACACTGTCTGTTAATGTCCCGGGATGTTACAATAACACTGTATGTTAATGTCCCGGGATGTTACAATGACACTGTATGTTAATGTCCCGGGATGTTATAATGACACTGTCTGTTAATGTCCGGGATGTTACAATAACACTGTTTATTATACCTCAGACTTGTATCACAGCTTCTGATTAGTGAAAACCATGTCACGTGATTAAAAACATTCGTTATGTCAACCACAACTTTCCAAATAATTCATTATTGACTTGCTGTCGCTTTCGAAACATCATGTCACCCTCTGAATATCATAATGTCACCCTCTCGTGAGCCCTCCAAAATCGTTATGTCACCCTCTCGTGAGCCCCAACTCGGAACTCTCTTCCGTAACGTCTTCAAAAGTAGTCGAATCAGAGAAGTTCCGAGTATTCTGCTTGACAACAACAATGGCTGCCGGCGGACGCTATCGTCTGCCAACAGAGGAGGAATTGGCGAAATTATTGCAAGAAAAGGATTCTAAAAACACCAAAAGGGTCATCAATGTGGCCGTGGATTCCTTTAGACATTTCCTATCTGCAACAGGTAGGCCTAGACCAAGGATTGTGAAAACTTCGACGTCCATACATTGAAAGTTCAACTGGGAGAATTTTATGCCGGGTCCAGAAAGACGATGGGGTACCTCTTAAAAACTTTTCTTAAAAACTGTTGATAGTAATAAATAAACTTATTGATACCAAAATTAATTCACTTATGTTTTTTTCGGTATAATAAAACAATTACTGCCCTTGTTCCGAGTTGACATGAATATTTGCCCACCCTTGAGGTGTCATGTCACCCTCGGGCTACGCCCTCGGGTGACATGACACCTCTCGGGTGGTCAAATATTCATGTCAACCCGGAACAAGGGCAATAATTGTATAATGTTAATGTCCCGGGATGTTACAATAACACCGTCTGTTAATGTCCCGGGATGTTACAATAACACTGTATGTTAATGTCCGGGATGTTACAATAACACTGTATGTTAATGTCCGGGATGTTACAATAACACTGTATGTTAATGTCCGGGATGTTACAATGACACTGTCTGTTAATGTCCCGGGATGTTACAATGACACTGTATGTTAATGTCCCGGGATGTTATAATGACACTGTCTATTAATGTCCGGGATGTTACAATAACACTGTATGTTAATGTCCGGGATGTTACAATAACACTGTATGTTAATGTCCGGGATGTTACAATAACACTGTCTGTTAATGTCCGGGATGTTACAATAACACTGTCTGTTAATGTCCGGGATGTTACAATAACACTGTATGTTAATGTCCGGGATGTTACAATAACAATGTATGTTAATGTCCGGGATGTTACAATAACACTGTATTTTAATGTCCGGGATGTTACAATAACACTGTATGTTAATGTCCCGGGATGTTACAATAACACTATATGTTAATGTCCGGGATGTTACAATAACACTGTCTGTTAATGTCCGGGATGTTATAATAACTCTGTATGTTAATGTCCGGGATGTTACAATAACACTGTCTGTTAATGTCCGGGATGTTACAATAACACTATATGTTAATGTCCGGGATGTTACAATAACACTGTCTGTTAATGTCCGGGATGTTACAATAACACTGTCTGTTAATGTCCGGGATGTTACAATAACACTATATGTTAATGTCCGGGATGTTACAATAACACTGTCTGTTAATGTCCGGGATGTTACAATAACAATGTATGTTAATGTCCGGGATGTTACAATAACACTGTCTGTTAATGTCCGGGATGTTACAATAACACTGTATGTTAATGTCCGGGATGTTACAATAACACTATATGTTAATGTCCGGGATGTTACAATAACACTGTCTGTTAATGTCCGGGGATGTTACAATAACACTGTCTGTTAATGTCCCGGGATGTTACAATAACACTGTCTGTTAATGTCCCGGGTTGTTACAATAACACTGTATGTTAATGTCCGGGATGTTACAATAACACTATATGTTAATGTCCGGGATGTTACAATAACACTGTATGTTAATGTCCGGGATGTTACAATAACACTGTCTGTTAATGTCCGGGATGTTACAATAACACTGTATGTTAATGTCCGGGATGTTACAATAACACTGTTTGTTAATGTCCGGGATGTTACAATAACACTGTATGTTAATGTCCGGGATGTTATAATAACACTGTCTGTTAATGTCCCGGGATGTTACAATAACACTGTATGTTAATGTCCGGGATGTTACAATAACACTGTATGTTAATGTCCGGGATGTTACAATAACACTGTATGTTAATGTCCGGGATGTTACAATGACACTGTATGTTAATGTCCGGGATGTTACAATAACACTGTCTGTTAATGTCCGGGGATGTTACAATAACACTGTCTGTTAATGTCCCGGGATGTTACAATAACACTGTCTGTTAATGTCCCGGGTTGTTACAATAACACTGTATTTAATGTCCGGGATGTTACAATAACACTGTATGTTAATGTCCGGGATGTTACAATAACACTGTATGTTAATGTCCGGGATGTTACAATAACACTGTATGTTAATGTCCCGGGATGTTACAATAACACTGTATGTTAATGTCCCGGGATGTTACAATAACACTGTCTGTTAATGTCCGGGATGTTACAATAACACTGTCTGTTAATGTCCGGGATGTTACAATAACACTGTATGTTAATGTCCGGGATGTTACAATAACACTGTATGTTAATGTCCGGGATGTTACAATAACACTGTATGTTAATGTCCGGGATGTTACAATAACACTGTATGTTAATGTCCGGGATGTTACAATAACACTGTATGTTAATGACACGGGATGTTACAATAACACTGTCTGTTAATGTCCGGGATGTTAAATAACACTGTATGTTAATGTCCGGGATGTTATAATAACACTGTATGTTAATGTCCCGGGATGTTACAATGACACTGTATGTTAATGTCCGGGATGTTAAATAACACTGTATGTTAATGTCCGGGATGTTACAATGACACTGTATGTTAATGTCCCGGGATGTTACAATAACACTGTATGTTATTGTCCCGGGATGTTACAATAACACTGTATGTTAATGTCCCGGGATGTTACAATAACACTGTCTGTTAATGTCCCGGGATGTTACAATAACACTGTATGTTAATGTCCGGGATGTTACAATAACACTGTATGTTAATGTCCGGGATGTTACAATAACACTGTATGTTAATGTCCGGGATGTTATAATAACACTGTCTGTTAATGTCCGGGATGTTACAATAACACTGTCTGTTAATGTCCGGGATGTTACAATAACACTGTCTGTTAATGTCCCGGGATGTTACAATAACACTGTATGTTAATGTCCCGGGATGTTACAATAACACTGTATGTTAATGTCCCGGGATGTTACAATAACACTGTATGTTAATGTCCCGGGATGTTACAATGACACTGTATGTTAATGTCCGGGATGTTACAATAACACTGTATGTTAATGTCCGGGGATGTTACAATAACACTGTATGTTAATGTCCGGGATGTTACAATGACACTGTATGTTAATGTCCGGGATGTTACAATAACACTGTATGTTAATGTCCGGGATGTTACAATAACACTGTCTGTTAATGTCCGGGATGTTATAATAACACTGTATGTTAATGTCCCGGGATGTTACAATAACACTGTATGTTAATGTCCGGGATGTTACAATAACACTGTCTGTTAATGTCGCGGGATGTTACAATGACACTGTATGTTAATGTCCCGGGATGTTACAATAACACTGTATGTTAATGTCCGGGATGTTACAATAACACTGTCTGTTAATGTCCCGGGATGTTATAATAACACTGTCTGTTAATGTCCCGGGATGTTACAATAACACTGTCTGTTAATGTCGCGGGATGTTACAATGACACTGTATGTTAATGTCCGGGATGTTACAATAACACTGTATGTTAATGTCCGGGATGTTATAATAACACTGTATGTTAATGTCGGGATGTTACAATAACACTGTATGTTAATGTCAGGGATGTTACAATGACACTGTATGTTAATGTCCGGGATGTTACAATAACACTGTATGTTAATGTCGGGATGTTACAATAACAATGTATGTTAATGTCCGGGATGTTATAATAACACTGTATGTTATTGTCCGGGATGTTACAATAACACTGTATGTTAATGTCCGGGATGTTACAATGACACTGTATGTTAATGTCCGGGATGTTACAATAACACTGTCTGTTAATGTCCGGGGATGTTACAATAACACTGTCTGTTAATGTCCCGGGATGTTACAATAACACTGTCTGTTAATGTCCCGGGTTGTTACAATAACACTGTATTTAATGTCCGGGATGTTACAATAACACTGTATGTTAATGTCCGGGATGTTACAATAACACTGTATGTTAATGTCCGGGATGTTACAATAACACTGTATGTTAATGTCCCGGGATGTTACAATAACACTGTATGTTAATGTCCCGGGATGTTACAATAACACTGTCTGTTAATGTCCGGGATGTTACAATAACACTGTCTGTTAATGTCCGGGATGTTACAATAACACTGTATGTTAATGTCCGGGATGTTACAATAACACTGTATGTTAATGTCCGGGATGTTACAATAACACTGTATGTTAATGTCCGGGATGTTACAATAACACTGTATGTTAATGTCCGGGATGTTACAATAACACTGTATGTTAATGACACGGGATGTTACAATAACACTGTCTGTTAATGTCCGGGATGTTAAATAACACTGTATGTTAATGTCCGGGATGTTATAATAACACTGTATGTTAATGTCCCGGGATGTTACAATGACACTGTATGTTAATGTCCGGGATGTTAAATAACACTGTATGTTAATGTCCGGGATGTTACAATGACACTGTATGTTAATGTCCCGGGATGTTACAATAACACTGTATGTTATTGTCCCGGGATGTTACAATAACACTGTATGTTAATGTCCCGGGATGTTACAATAACACTGTCTGTTAATGTCCCGGGATGTTACAATAACACTGTATGTTAATGTCCGGGATGTTACAATAACACTGTATGTTAATGTCCGGGATGTTACAATAACACTGTATGTTAATGTCCGGGATGTTATAATAACACTGTCTGTTAATGTCCGGGATGTTACAATAACACTGTCTGTTAATGTCCGGGATGTTACAATAACACTGTCTGTTAATGTCCCGGGATGTTACAATAACACTGTATGTTAATGTCCCGGGATGTTACAATAACACTGTATGTTAATGTCCCGGGATGTTACAATAACACTGTATGTTAATGTCCCGGGATGTTACAATAACACTGTATGTTAATGTCCGGGATGTTACAATAACACTGTATGTTAATGTCCGGGATGTTACAATAACACTGTATGTTAATGTCCGGGATGTTACAATGACACTGTATGTTAATGTCCGGGATGTTACAATAACACTGTATGTTAATGTCCGGGATGTTACAATAACACTGTCTGTTAATGTCCGGGATGTTATAATAACACTGTATGTTAATGTCCCGGGATGTTACAATAACACTGTATGTTAATGTCCGGGATGTTACAATAACACTGTCTGTTAATGTCCCGGGATGTTACAATGACACTGTATGTTAATGTCCCGGGATGTTACAATAACACTGTATGTTAATGTCCGGGATGTTACAATAACACTGTCTGTTAATGTCCCGGGATGTTATAATAACACTGTCTGTTAATGTCCCGGGATGTTACAATAACACTGTCTGTTAATGTCGCGGGATGTTACAATGACACTGTATGTTAATGTCCGGGATGTTACAATAACACTGTATGTTAATGTCCGGGATGTTATAATAACACTGTATGTTAATGTCGGGATGTTACAATAACACTGTATGTTAATGTCAGGGATGTTACAATGACACTGTATGTTAATGTCCGGGATGTTACAATAACACTGTATGTTAATGTCGGGATGTTACAATAACAATGTATGTTAATGTCCGGGATGTTATAATAACACTGTATGTTATTGTCCGGGATGTTACAATAACACTGTCTGTTAATGTCCGGGATGTTATAATAACACTGTATGTTAATGTCGGGATGTTACAATAACAATGTATGTTAATGTCCGGGATGTTATAATAACACTGTATGTTATTGTCCGGGATGTTACAATAACACTGTATGTTAATGTCAGGGATGTTACAATAACACTGTATGTTAATGTCCGGGATGTTATAATAACACTGTATGTTAATGTCCCGGGATGTTGCAATAACACTGTATGTTAATGTCCGGGATGTTACAATAACACTGTATGTTAATGTCCCGGGATGTTACAATAACACTGTATGTTAATGTCCGGGATGTTACAATAACACTGTCTGTTAATGTCCGGGATGTTACAATAACACTATATGTTAATGTCCCGGGATGTTACAATAACACTGTCTGTTAATGTCCGGGATGTTACAATAACACTGTATGTTAATGTCCCGGGATGTTACAATAACACTGTATGTTAATGTCCCGGGATGTTACAATAACACTGTATGTTAATGTCCCGGGATGTTACAATAACACTGTCTGTTACTGTCCGGGATGTTACAATAACACTGTCTGTTACTGTCCGGGATGATACAATAACACTGTATGTTAATGTCCGGGATGTTACAATAACACTGTATGTTAATGTCCGGGATGTTACAATAACACTGTATGGTAATGTCCGGGATGTTATAATAACACTGTCTGTTAATGTCCCGGGATGTTACAATAACACTGTCTGTTAATGTCCGGGATGTTACAATAACACTGTCTGTTAATGTCCCGGGATGTTACAATAACACTGTCTGTTAATGTCCGGGATGTTACAATAACACTGTTTGTTAATGTCCCGGAATGTTACAATAACACTGTATGTTAATGTCCGGGATGTTACAATAACACTGTATGTTAATGTCCGGGATGTTACAATAACACTGTCTGTTAATGTCCGGGATGTTACAATAACACTGTTTGTTAATGTCCGGGATGTTACAATAACACTGTATGTTAATGTCCGGGATGTTACAATAACACTGTATGTTAGTGTCCGGGATGTTACAATAACACTGTATGTTAATGTCCGGGATGTTACAATAACACTGTATGTTAATGTCCGGGATGTTACAATAACACTGTCTGTTAATGTCCGGGATGTTACAATAACACTGTATGTTAATGTCCGGGATGTTACAATAACAATGTATGTTAATGTCCGGGATGTTACAATAACACTGTATGTTATTGTCCGGGATGTTACAATAACACTGTATGTTAATGTCCCGGGATGTTACAATAACACTGTCTGTTAATGTCCGGGATGTTACAATAACACTGTATGTTAATGTCCGGGATGTTACAATAACACTGTATGTTAATGTCCGGGATGTTACAATAACACTGTCTGTTAATGTCCGGGATGTTACAATAACACTGTATGTTAATGTCCCGGGATGTTACAATAACACTGTATGTTAATGTCCCGGGATGTTACAATAACACTGTCTGTTAATGTCCGGGATGTTACAATAACACTGTATGTTAATGTCCCGGGATGTTACAATAACACTGTATGTTAATGTCCCGGGTTTTACAATAACACTGTCTGTTAATGTCCGGGATGTTACAATAACACTGTATGTTAATGTCCGGGATGTTACAATAACACTGTATGTTAATGTCCCTGATGTTACAATAACACTGTATGTTAATGCCCGGGATGTTACAATAACACTGTATGTTACTGTCCGGGATGTTACAATAACACTGTCTGTTACTGTCCGGGATGTTACAATAACACTGTATGTTAATGTCCGGGATGTTACAATAACACTGTATGTTAATGTCCGGGATGTTACAATAACACTGTATGGTAATGTCCGGGATGTTATAATAACACTGTCTGTTAATGTCCCGGGATGTTACAATAACACTGTCTGTTAATGTCCGGGATGTTACAATAACACTGTCTGTTAATGTCCCGGGATGTTACAATAACACTGTCTGTTAATGTCCGGGATGTTACAATAACACTGTTTGTTAATGTCCCGGGATGTTACAATAACACTGTCTGTTAATGTCCGGGATGTTACAATAACACTGTATGTTAATGTCCGGGATGTTACAATAACAATGTATGTTAATGTCCGGGATGTTACAATAACACTGTATGTTATTGTCCGGGATGTTATAATAACACTGTATGTTAATGTCCCGGGATGTTACAATAACACTGTCTGTTAATGTCCGGGATGTTACAATAACACTGTATGTTAATGTCCCGGGATGTTACAATAACACTGTCTGTTAATGTCCGGGATGTTACAATAACACTGTATGTTAATGTCCGGGATGTTACAATAACACTGTATGTTAATGTCCGGGATGTTACAATAACACTGTCTGTTAATGTCCGGGATGTTACAATAACACTGTATGTTAATGTCCCGGGATGTTACAATAACACTGTATGTTAATGTCCCGGGATGTTACAATAACACTGTCTGTTAATGTCCGGGATGTTACAATAACACTGTATGTTAATGTCCCGGGATGTTACAATAACACTGTATGTTAATGTCCCGGGTTTTACAATAACACTGTCTGTTAATGTCCGGGATGTTACAATAACACTGTATGTTAATGTCCGGGATGTTACAATAACACTGTATGTTAATGTCCCTGATGTTACAATAACACTGTATGTTAATGCCCGGGATGTTACAATAACACTGTATGTTAATGACACGGGATGTTACAATAACACTGTATGTTAATGTCCGGGATGTTACAATAACAATGTATGTTAATGTCCGGGATGTTACAATAACACTGTATTTTAATTTCCGGGATGTTACAATAACACTGTATGTTAATGTCCCGGGATGTTACAATAACACTGTATGTTAATGTCCGGGATGTTACAATAACACTGTATGTTAATGTCCCGGGATGTTACAATAACACTGTCTGTTAATGTCCGGGATGTTACAATAACACTATATGTTAATGTCCGGGATGTTACAATAACACTGTCTGTTAATGTCCGGGGATGTTACAATAACACTGTCTGTTAATGTCCCAGGAAGTTACAATAACACTGTCTGTTACTGTCCGGGATGTTACAATAACACTGTATGTTAATGTCCCGGGATGTTACAATAACACTGTCTGTTAATGTCCGGGGATGTTACAATAACACTGTCTGTTAATGTCCCGGGATGTTACAATAACACTGTCTGTTACTGTCCGGGATGTTACAATGACACTGTATGTTAATGTCCCGGGATGTTACAATGACACTGTATGTTAATGTCCCGGGATGTTACAATAACACTATATGTTAATGTCCGGGATGTTACAATAACACTGTCTGTTAATGTCCGGGGATGTTACAATAACACTGTCTGTTAATGTCCCGGGATGTTACAATAACACTGTCTGTTACTGTCCGGGATGTTACAATAACACTTTATGTTAATGTCCCGGGATGTTACAATAACACTGTCTGTTAATGTCCCGGGATGTTACAATAACACTGTCTGTTAATGTCCCGGGTTGTTACAATAACACTGTATGTTAATGTCCCGGGATGTTACAATAACACTTTATGTTAATGTCCCGGGATGTTACAATAACACTGTCTGTTAATGTCCCGGGATGTTACAATAACACTGTCTGTTAATGTCCCGGGTTGTTACAATAACACTGTATATTAATGTCCGGGATGTTACAATAACACTGTATGTTAATGTCCGGGATGTTACAATAACACTGTCTGTTAATGTCCGGGATGTTATAATAACACTGTATGTTAATGTCGGGATGTTACAATAACACTGTCTGTTAATGTCCGGGATGTTACAATAACACTGTATGTTAATGTCCGGGATGTTACAATAACACTGTCTGTTACTGTCCGGGATGTTACAATGACACTTTATGTTAATGTCCGGGATGTTACAATAACACTGTCTGTTAATGTCGCGGGATGTTACAATGACACTGTATGTTAATGTCCGGGATGTTACAATAACACTGTTTGTTAATGTCCGGGATGTTACAATAACACTGTATGTTAATGTCCGGGATGTTACAATAACACTGTCTGTTAATGTCCCGGGATGTTACAATAACACTGTATGTTAATGTCCGGGATGTTACTATAACACTGTCTGTTAATGTCCCGGGATGTTATAATAACACTGTATGTTAATGTCCGGGATGTTACAATAACACTGTTTGTTAATGTCCGGGATGTTACAATAACTCTGTATGTTAATGTCCGGGATGTTACAATAACACTGTATGTTAATGTCCCGGGATGTTACAATAACACTGTCTGTTAATGTCCGGGATGTTACAATAACACTGTCTGTTAATGTCCGGGATGTTACAATAACACTGTCTGTTAATGTCCGGGATGTTATAATAACACTGTATGTTAATGTCCGGGATGTTACAATAACACTGTTTGTTAATGTCCGGGATGTTACAATAACACTGTCTGTTAATGTCCGGGGATGTTACAATAACACTGTCTGTTAATGTCCCGGGATGTTACAATAACACTGTCTGTTAATGTCCCGGGTTGTTACAATAACACTGTATTTAATGTCCGGGATGTTACAATAACACTGTATGTTAATGTCCGGGATGTTACAATAACACTGTATGTTAATGTCCGGGATGTTACAATAACACTGTATGTTAATGTCCCGGGATGTTACAATAACACTGTATGTTAATGTCCCGGGTTTTACAATAACACTGTCTGTTAATGTCCGGGATGTTACAATAACACTGTCTGTTAATGTCCGGGATGTTACAATAACACTGTATGTTAATGTCCGGGTTGTTACAATAACACTGTATGTTAATGTCCGGGATGTTACAATAACACTGTATGTTAATGTCCGGGAAGTTACAATAACACTGTATGTTAATGTCCGGGATGTTATAATAACACTGTATGTTAATGTCCCGGGATGTTACAATGACACTGTATGTTAATGTCCCGGGATGTTACAATAACACTGTATGTTAATGTCCCGGGATGTTACAATAACACTATATGTTAATGTCCGGGATGTTACAATAACACTGTATGTTAATGTCCGGGATGTTATAGTAACACTGTCTGTTAATGTCCCGGGATGTTACAATAACACTGTATGTTAATGTCCCGGGATGTTACAATAACACTGTCTGTTAATGTCCGGGATGTTACAATAACTCTGTATGTTAAAGTCCCGGGATGTTACAATAACACTGTCTGTTAATGTCCGGGATGTTATAATAACACTGTATGTTAATGTCCCGGGATGTTACAATAACACTGTCTGTTAATGTCCGGGATGTTACAATAACACTGTATGTTAATGTCCGGGATGTTACAATGACACTTTATGTTAATGTCCGGGATGTTACAATAACACTATATGTTAATGTCCGGGGTGTTATAATAACACTGTATGTTAATGTCCGGGATGTTATAATAACACTGTCTGTTAATGTCCCGGGATGTTACAATAACACTGTATGTTAATGTCCGGGATGTTACAATAACACTGTATGTTAATGTCCGGGATGTTACAATAACACTGTATGTTAATGACACGGGATGTTACAATAACTCGGTATGTTAATGTCCGGGATGTTACAATGACACTTTATGTTAATGTCCCGAGATGTTACAATAACACTGTATGTTAATGTCCGGGATGTTACAATAACACTGTATGTTAATGTCCCGGGATGTTACAATAACACTGTATGTTAATGACACGGGATGTTACAATAACACTGTCTGTTAATGTCCGGGATGTTACAATGACACTTTATGTTAATGTCCCGGGATGTTACAATAACACTGTATGTTAATGTCCGGGATGTTACAATAACACGGTATGTTAATGTCCGGGATGTTACAATAACACTGGTGGGGGGTGGTAGTTCTACTTGATGAATTATTTTGTTTTTTCCTGGACATGTCACTTTATAAAACTCAGACACCAGTCTAATCCAATACACTGAATTCATTTGTGACATGGAACACTGCATACTTTGTTATAAATGTATATTATAATCTCAGTTATTTCATAACGGGTTCATACTTATCTTTTTTTCAATGTTATTACAACGCTGACTACAGTTCCCATATGCCTTGTTCATCCTTCTGCTCTAGGTAGTGGCTTTAGACAGATTACTTGTTCCTTCTTTGTGTATTTATTCATTTTACCGGTTTTACGTCCACTATTACGGCCTTACGGCCTTTCTGCTGACGGTTTGGTCCTCTATCTATAGCTTCCATTAACAATAAATAAAAATCACGAAATTTGATTGGCTTATAGATTGTTTGCAGATTTTTATTTATTGTTTTTAATTCATGAAGTTCTTTTTTCTGTTCGAAGTAATTGGACGTGTTTTTCATATCTCCGGGTCTGGTAGACACTGAAATTTTACCAATTAGATAAGATATAACTCATAAAACTATCGACTTTTTTTTAAAGAGTTACTTTTAATATTTCCAGCAAATAGGACCTCCGGGGTTGGGGCACTGTCGGCGTATCGCAGTTCATGGAAATACATATTGAGAATGATTGGAATTAGAAAACCAATGTTTATTAAGCAAATCTTCTAAGGACAGAATTCACGTTACCATATTGATAAACTATGATAACTAAGCCTTCTGATTAATGTGGATGGTCAACTGGCTTTAAAGTTTATTGTCGGCAACAGATTATTTCTTGAAAAAATCATACTGCTTGTTATACAATCAAAATATTTTTTTAAATAAAGAAGCGTCTTCACATTAACTTGGAGCGTTTTGTTTACTACGCCTATTGAAAACAAAGACACGTACTTCACATACAATGACATGAGTTAGTACCGCTCGACTAAGCAGGCCGTCCTATATGTTTGGTATTTAAAATGCTTAAAATTTACAATATAGTCTGCCGGGCCTAAGATAAAAAAAAATATATTTATATGTTTAAGGTGAATTATTATAGCTGTATGTAAAATACATATGTCAGTTGAAGGTTTGTCGTTTTAAATAAGATTTAAAAGAAGAATGATGATGTAGTATGTGTAAGCATGGAGTCCGTATTTGGATTTCATTCGTTCTAAGTCGTATTCATACGTACTGCGCTTAGATATCATTCGAAATCGATTACACTACGTCAACATGTGTAAACTTGATCGGATATGTTTCCATATTGACAAAAACAGGCTCGGTGTTCCGTATCAACAGTTCTTGGTGCGAGGTAGAAGTAGTTGTTGAAAAGCAAACATAGACATAATTGGTTGCATATATGAAATTTATTTATATAGATATGTTCATTTATTTACATTTTAGCAGGCTTATAAAACGAAAATATCATGCATCATATTTAACCCTTCAGTGAACTGTGACTGATAAAGAAACATGTCATGAGCTTTTCACAAAAATATAATACACAGCCATGTCATTGATATGAATCATACATGTACGACCGAGGTTTCCTGCATCTTCCAATATATAAAAGACAAACAAACGGGTTATATAATCATTCTTGTATTTGGTATGCATGTCTGGTAACCAGTCGATGAAGCTTTCGAAACGTCATCCCATAACCTTGTGTAGGACCGCCTCCTCTTATTATGTGTAGATAGATATGGCTTAATCATCAAGCTAAACCTACGTAATAAAACCACTTGTGTATACACAACTAAGCAGAAATGTGGGTTACAGATGGTTATCAGTACTCCTTAAATGTAATCTGACACCAACTGCAAGAAAATATAGACAGATTAAAAACTGTAGTTTTAGCTCAAACTATAGAGCACAATATATAAACATAGATTCCTAATGAGAATATCGAACATGATCGATCGATGAAATTAAGACATTGGCCTGTATTCATAAAACTGTACTCATTCTTAAATACACATTTTGTGCTCGGGCTCAAATATTTTTGCAATAAATCTGATATCTGAATCTACAAAGATTGAAAGAAATTTCAAAAAAGCTTATGAGATGCTATTCTCGGTATTTGGCTTTTCTATTTCATGATTTTAAGCAAGTAAAAAGAAATTGGTTAATCACAGATCTTACATTTGGGTACGAGTATGGTGCCGTGAATACGCAACCCGATGTTCCAGACGTCTAATCGTTCATTAGCTTCATCGACGCCTCCCTCCGTATAAATCTGGATCAGAACCAGGTAATGTAACGTTTTCAGAATGGGAATAATAGAAAGGAGATTTATTTCGTTAAAGAAGAAAACTACTATTATAATGCATGATAAAACTGTTTTTTTTTTTGTTTGGCTGACGATATCAAATGCTTTCAAATTCCCTCGAAATTCCTGTTAATACACGTAAATCTAAATGTGTTATTTCATCGACCTCAAACAATAATATAATGGGAAATTTGTAAAAGAATAAAGACACAAGATTAATTATACTTTGTTATTGCACATTTGTCATGATGATACTTGTTTTCTTCGAAAATATACATTTTTTGTAAGTGCTTCATAAAATTAATTGACAATCACATAATCAATGTAGCATATTTTAGCTTCTCATAATGGTAAATTTAGATGCAATTAGCCAAAGAAAGGATTTAAATGTATACCAAATCATTAGACTGGCAAGAACACAATTGCAGTCTCACACATGTTGTAATAATAAAAATCATTAAATATCATTCAACGCGTTTAAATTCATTTTTTGTATGAATTTTATAACCCCGCAAAGACGTCATGAGGTGGGTATACTTAATAAGAATTCAACTCTGTCTGTGTATAAACTCCCTGGATGTAGTTAATACACACAGTCACCGAGATTAAGCACCTCTGGTATTATTTTGACATGCCCATATTTATTGTAGTTTTCCCTGCTTACTTAATCTCGTCTCAACAGTTCATACACTATCTACCAACACCCCTCACGTAGTCCACATCCACTGAAGTTGTGCACATGTGTTTATGTTAATTCGTGTATTTTAGGACAGTTACATTTTTAAGTATCAGTTTCCTATTATGTACATGTTTATGTAAAACTTCTCATACAATTTTCATTGAAAATCATCTAGCCAGCACACATTGGGGCTATGTACCTGTACCTAATGTTTTGATTTATATATTTCCATAACCATTTACCTAGGTCTACAGACAAATTTCTTTATATAAAAAACAACTTAATGAGCAAGTGTGTGATAATCAAGGTTGACTAGGGGAGAGGGGAAGTTAGTCAGCCATTTTAGAGAGAAATCTACTTACATGTAGTGTAACCAATATAATTTGTTTCATGTTGTATAGATTTCAGGGTTTCACACATATAACTATATATGCTATTTTCACCACTATTTTACAGATACAGAATGACATTGAAACAGAATGTATAGACCGGAAAATATCATTGAAATGCATAGAATCAACGGGAGAGTTTTCAAGGGATTGGAGTGAATGGCTGGATGAGTTGGTCAATGCATCTGGAACTCCAGTCAGTAATGGTGACAGCGAATACAGTATCATAAAACATATCAGACAGATAGCGAATGACAAGAAACTATCCCGACTCTTGTTTGTCTTTACAAAGATTGACAATATTATATGTAAACCCGCACTGCAGGACAGATTCGTTAGATTTTGCCAAAGTCTCATCCGGCTTTCGGCAAACATCTTTATGTTAGTTACAAGCCAAAAGAGAATAGTATTTCCATCTTCTCTATCAGTGCGTGCAACTTTCTTAACAGCTATGACAGAATCAGAGGGAATCACTCTACTTCAAAACACAGCGCGAAAAAGTGCTCGTGATGTGATAAAACACGCCCCGGACATTGTCCGCGGTTGTTGCTATCTTCCTGGATTAATTACGGAAGCCGTAGTGTTATTAGATCATCCTCATCACGTGGTTGGTATGGATGATCTTGTTACCATAGTTCAAACCCCGGGGTCACTGATGAGAATGATTTCATTTCAAAAGCAAAAGCTACAACATTTCTTCGACCGAATGTCTGAAAACGAGAAGAATGGAGCTATGTTGCTTACACTTTTCAAGGGATCCTTTTCTAAATCAGCTGCAAATGAGATTCTTTTGTCCTCTAGAAAGGCACACGATAGTGCTAGTGTGTCTTTAGTAGAGTTATGTGATCAGTCTGTGGTGTCCAGATGCACGGATTCTGACAGATATGAAGTTCTTCCCTTTCTCAACGAGTTCCTCATAGAACAAATTCATAATGTTTCCGAGTTAAATCCAGCCCGTTTACAGTTTACGAAATTCTTCTGTAGAATATTACAGAGTGTTGAACAGAAGATCTACGTGCACGGACGTGATAAGGTGATGGGTCATCTCCATGGAGACTTCGATAATGTCCGCCAGTTGATGCAACAGACCATGCATTGTACGCAGGAAATATTCCCACTTTTGATGCAGGTTTGTTATTTTAGTTCGAAATCAAAATAATGTTGACATTCATCTAGTACAGAACGAGACATATTGTAAAAAAATATAAAACAGACCGGTGTAATCCGATTCAACACTAGTTTATTTTTCAGACTGTCGTGTCAGCCGAGGAGTTATTTACAGCATGTTTCCCTAATCGAGAGGTGAAGCTATTCTACGACAGCCTGATGGATGCGGCCTCGACATTTGGAACCGAGAGGGATAGGGCTCTTATATTCTGGCTCATGGCACAGAATAAGAATCCTTATATGAAAGGTTTCTTTACATGTATATTCTATTTTTCAAATAAATATATTTTTTAAGGCAATATGATAACTTGCCACCAATTAATATGTTAAATATACATTCGGAAGTATTAAGTAAAATATATGAAAATACGTAATTTCACGTTGAGGTTAGTACATTTTAATTGTAGTAAATAACACGAGACTAATCATTTAAAAGGAGAAAAATCGAATAATCTATAAACACTATACACTATTGACTAAGATTTGATTATCTATTTAGAAAGCCTGGATAACTCTTCATCAGATACAACAAAAAGCCTGGATGTTTTAGAACTATGTGAGGCTGCTCACAGCGTACTGCAAATCGAAGGTCCATCATATCACTTAGCAGCAATAAAGGGCTTGATGGGACAGACGTACAACAGAAGGGGCAATTTTAAAAAGGCACGCAGGTAAGTTTGCTCGCCATGTTTAACGTAAAACAACCCTAACTTAGACAAAGATTAAATGTGTTTGTCCATTATTGCCAATTATACATCGCTTTCCTTATTCATAAAGGAGCAATGTAGCCACAAATATACTCGTGAATATCGAAAAAAAATCGGACATATAAACACTTCATTCTTGTTAACAGGAATGATTCTTCCTGAAATGAATAGGGAATCTATACATCCTTTGGACACAAAATATGACTATAACTAGTATACCACTACCATGTTAAGCATGACACAACATAATTAGTTAAATAAGTAATAGCAATGTCCTTTATATTATTAATTATTTGATGTAATAATGCAGAAGTCACATAACTAGTTGGTGTTGCCAAGCATCAGTTGTTCTTGTATGCTGTTAAAGGTTGCTAATGGAGGCGCTTGATATGCTGTCTCGTTTCGAGCGATCGATGACGACCACACGAAGGGAGGTAACCCTAATGTCCCATCTAGCAATATCTGAAATGTGTTTAGGTGAGAATTTTTACCGGAACTTTATTTTTAATCCCAGTAAAATTTGACGTCGTGCAGGTATATATATTACATATGATAGTGACGGTTATTATCCTGTTACATGTATTTAGATGTAAAATACTGTGTGACATTAACAGTATGCTTGACTTCCTTCAAATGCAAAATGACAAATTCCATGCATTCGTCTTTGATATGTCGTAGATAATTTATTACAATTTTAATTTGATTGATTAAATCATTCATTTGTTCGTTTGTTTACTTTTGCCTAATTGTCTTCCTTGTTCTGTTGTAATCGATTACTTAATGTATCTTCTGTATTATATTGTATTCCTCTTCAGAAAACCATAGCAACTCAGAAAGTACTGTTGACAAGGGGATGCAGATTGCCTGTCGCGAGACTCCTTATCACCCTGCTATCGCCGTTATGCTCAACACTATGGGCCTAATATGGGAAAACTGTATGACTACAAAACAAAAAAAATATGTATATGAAAATCAGAGTTCTCTCCCGTTGAATATTAGGAACGTCTTTTCTAATGTAAAGTTTCAACATTTTATATGACAGTACACAGTTATAGTTCTAGTTTTGTGATAAGAGAGATTGTAATGTGCCCACCAGCAGGCATCAGTGCTCGTCCCAGCGTCAGTAAGAGACAATGTAACTCGACCAAATCACTGTATAGAAGACAAATGAGTGAAAAGACAAAGTGAAAATATTTAAAGTAATATACTGAATAATGAACAAATAAAACTGCATCATACAGTTGTACGTCCTTCTATGAATAAAATTTTATGTGATAGTAGTAATAACGATTCAAACTCAAGTTTCTGCGGCACTATGACACAGTTGTTAAAAGATGCCGTAAAAAAATCCTAAAATTGCAGCAAGTATACATGTATATGGCAATATGTATTATTAAAACTAGTAAATGAAACAAATTTATGCACTGCAAATAATTAAAAAAAAGTTACATCATATAAATATATATATATATACAATGTATAATATGCTTAAAGCAAGGAAATAAAACGCAAGTGTAATCAGACTAAGTGCAGAGGCGATGTACGATAGAATTTCCAAATATTGTACTTGTCAAGACAAAAGTCCTGAAGTATTTGATTAATTTTCTATAACGTTGTTAACATCATTGTTTGAATACTGAGAACATCATTTTCCAAATTATCAGCTGGGAGGAGCCAGGTCTATGCCATGAGGTATTACAAGTGGTCCCTGGAGGAGAGGCGGAAACATTCCTATTTCAGGGAGGAAAACCTCGTCCCAGCTCTCCTCAATGTGTCTTTACAACTGATTCGCACGGGGAAATTCAGTAAGTAGATTAATATATTACTGTCTACTTGTTTTTTTTATCAGCAAACAATGCTTCATTAAAAGGTAAACAGTACATTTTCCAAAACTCCTCGGTACAAGTAAAAAATGACCTTTAAGTTTTATTGGCTAATCAATATCGATGGGTTATGTACATTGTCTGTTGCCAGGTACTGACCGTAGGCCGGTGGTTTTTCTCCGGGTACTCCGGCTTTCCTCCGCCTCCAAAACCTGGCACGTCCTTAAATGACCCTGGCTGTTAATAGGACGTTACACAAAAACCAACCTAGAAAATATAGGATGTCGGTAAATCTGCTAAATCTTATCCAGTTTTCTATGTTACAGGTGCGGCAGTCAATACTCTCGAGGAGGCAATTGAAATTCGGAAACAATATGGCTGGGTTAATCACTTCACGGCGGTGACACTGTATTACATCGGGATAGTCCAAATGCAAATGTGAGGATTATGTTATATATGTATACTATATATATATATATAGTACATGTATACTGACCAATCAGTATAACGATACAAGAGTGTCATCCTAGCTATCACCCTAAAATTCATTGATTTTTTTTTCAAGTAACACATTCGTGAGTATTGTCCATCTCAATATATTTGTAAGTGTTTGACAAAAAATATTTGGTACGTCTTTCTTCGAAAATTATGTGTTTCCTTATTTGAAATATTCCTATGTAAGTTGGTCGGCAAGAGCATCTATTTAAATATTGTTTCATTATGTGAACTTATGGCAAAATTACACGACAAAATAAGAACACATGCTCAAAATAGGACAGATAAGATAGCCATGAAACGGGATAACCTAACGTCCCAGTTTTAAATACTTAATATGGAGTGTAAGTATTGTTTAACAAATGTTTTATTTGACATCAAGTGATGAGCATGTAGCTTCAAGATTGCATTAACTGCATTAATTAAGTCATGGATACATTGTGGGTATTGGTCCATAAATATGTAACAAGACGGTGTCTCCGTTAACTTTGTTACATGTACATCAAAAAGCAAATCACAATGCTGTTTTATTAATGCGCGCCACTGCATGGTGACTTGTCGTGTAATTTGGGATGTTGTTTGTTTGTTTCCCCCCGAAATCGCTGGCATTTCGTGAATTACTCAATATACTTATGAATGAGCAAATTGGTAAATTACAAACACAATAATGTTATATCTCTGTATAAATATTCCTCCGAAAAAAGTGAACGCAAAAGGTTATTGGTCGGCCATAGTCCACAATATTCGGATACTGCATACCTATACTTGGCTAAATTGTAAATCTTTAGAGGTTATAATGTTTTAATAAGATTATACTTCTATCCGTTATCCGTTCAAAACAAAGTTTTCGCGGATTTAAGTGTAAATGAAAGAATAAGCAAAATGTAAATGCGCAAAGTAAACATAGCTATGTCACGCAGAAAGTCTCTTTACCCATGAACAACTTTTGATATATGCTGATACACATGAAAACGTATTCAGGAAAACTTGTTATATATTCTTTTATATATTAACAGTAATACCTTTTCCATGAAAGAATACGATAATGGAAGAATTCCGTGAACTTGATTTAATAAGTGTTTATACATTATTCATTGTAGAGGCAACTTTTCTCTTGCGCTGGATTACAACCAACAGGCATTTATTATGCTGGAAATATGTACACCTGAGCATTTTGTTGTCTTCAAGGCTATTGATGCCATAGCACATTGTCACCTAGCCCTCAAAGACGAGTATAATGCAAGAAGATCATTCGTGCGCGCAATAGATAAGTATCAGAAATACGACACAGATGACATGACAAGTAAGGTTTGCATATTGCGACATTGCTTGTTGTTGGGTGATTCGCATCAGCGACAACATGCGTTTTCATGTTTACAAGAAGAATTTCTGAAAACCTCAGACACGGAATTGAATATCGCACGTCAAATTTCAGAAATCAGAGACGTACATCTGGCTAACGAAGAAGAGAATTGGAATGAAAATGGACGTGTGGTATTGAGTGAACACTGTTCTCTATGTCGAAATAGGTATCGCGTTTTCCCATATTGTGAAAACGACGCCTGGTTGCAAACCAATCACCCCTTGATGCAATCACAAAAACAACCGTCTGAGTCGTGTGACTCTAGTTATTCGGAGACAGATTGTGGCACGTCAGAATCTCAACTAAGAACAAAGTCCGACAAAGAATCACCAGAATTGGAAGCAGATCCCTGCCCAACTCCCAAGGAATCGTTGGGCTCGGGAAAATACAGCATTGCCGAACCAGAAAGTTCCTAGCACATTGCAAATGATGATTGCAGCCTCATCCAAGAGAATGACTGAAGTATAGACCATACTTTGGAATGCATTTAATTTACATTAATCATACTTTACTGCATAATACATCCCCTTATCTGCCGGGTGTTAGTTTATTACGTAGACTATGACGAATGCAGTGTAAGAGCCATTTAACTTTTTTGAAACTATTTTGCGGTATTTCTTTTTTTCACGAAATGACAATTGATATTGAATAATGACATTAATTACTCAGACCGGCCGTTACACTGTACATTCGATATTGGAAAACACTTGTATATGTTTGGAAATCTGCGGCGACATATTCGGGTCGTAAAGCCTTTTAACTAGGTCATGCCCGCTCATGCATGTACACACATACATTACCAGTTAAAGTCAGCTTGTGACAGTACAATAAGACAAAGATACCCACACCTCAAAACACTGTAGATTTATCCATTGATCGATACACACAGTATAAACGATTTTGCCTTGAGGAGTCTATTTTTCATAGGAAGATGAAAAATAAAGAAATAAAATGTTTTGATTAACGAGACATCATACGTGCATTGTATATACTATGTATGCAGTTTATTGTAGAAAGGGAGGTAACTGATACTTCCCTATATTTAGTCATGATATTTAATAGAAAATATCCGGAGTCCATTTGTATATTTCTTCAATATTGACCTCCAATAAACTGATTGAATAGTCCAAAAATGTGGTGTACCCAATTATAACGCCTTCACAGAATATATATCAATGCCGTTCATGCCGTTAATACCGTTCATACAGTTAGTAATGGCAACTTCCATAGCGTTGCTATATCACATTGATGGTGTCCTCAATAATATCCTGTACACGTTAACTCTGGGAGACAATAAATGAGTTTATGTAGTAAGGTGGATCGCTGAAACCCTTTACAAATTCTGAATGAGGAAAATCTGTGTTCCTGCATTAATTAATTACCATATAAGGCTGGTATGTACGAAGTCTTAGATTACGTATTGTACAAACACATTCTAATTTGTATTAGTCGGAAGACAAGCAATACCATTGCATTATTCAGGTTTTTCGTCCTTATGGCACTTGTCAGTGACATTGCAGACGAAAAGGTTGAATCCAAAACAACTAATATAGTTTTGAAGTGCTCATGCGTACATGTATCGATAACCTTTTGATGTATTTTGATTTTCAAGACAAACGTTAGATGATCAATATGTTCAACAAATACCGGTATTCAATCTGGTATTTATATTATGTTTGATATAACTGGCATTTAAACGAATTAAACTGTGATATACACGAAGTTCTCAGAGTCATAGCTTTCAAATGCGACAAGATTATACAATGTCGAACCAACATGTAAAATGGTCAACATATCAAAGGCAAAGATAAATATCATATCAAAAACCAAAGGTAAGGTGTACTGTATCATCAATCGACAAAAGAAAAACGGAATGTAGCTTCAAACGACAAAGGTAAAACGTATTGAAGCATCAAAGGACAAACGGACTGTAGCATCAAACGACAAAGGACAAACGGAATGTAGCATCAAACGAAAAAGATAAAACGTATTGTAGCATCAAACAAAAATGGTAAAACGGACTATAGCTTCAAACGACAAAGGACAAATGGACTGTAGCATCAAACGAAAACGGTAAAACGTACAGTAGCTTCAAACGACAAAGTTAAAACGTATTGTAACATCAAATGATAAAGACAAAACGTACTGTAGCATCAAACGATAAAGGTAAAACGTGATATAGCGTCAACAATAAAGGTGCATCGAACTGTAGCATCAGACGACAAAGGTAAAATGTGCATTTTCACCAAAAGGTTAATCGTATTGTAGCATCAAACGACGAAGGTAAAACGGATTGTAGCATAAAAAATCCAAGGAAAATCGCCATCTGGCATAAAAAGACAAAGGGACAACCTCATAATGGGTCGAAAGAATAACGTTATATAGCATCAAAAGACAAATGTCAAACGAACTTATACATAATGAGACGAAAGAATAACGTACTGTAACATCAAAACACATAGGGTATTTCACATTGGCGTAAATGTGGCCGGTAATTCTGGGCTTAATATAATCATACTTTAGAAAACAAACCTATCTAAAATCAGCTCGTTTGGCTCACAATGAAATACACGTTTATTTATTTAAACATGTATCTAAAGGTATCCTGTCCAGAAAGGTAATATAGGAAGTATAACGTAGTTAGACACACTTTACTGTGTTTTTGATTGAAATGCGAAACAGAAAATATTATACCACAAAATATATGCGAAAAAGTAAATCTATTTTTGAAGAGATCAAATGAAATATTTGGGTGTATAAATCTGGGTAGGTAATAACACATAGTATATCAGTAGTTTACCCAGTCAGTCTGGGAATCCTCACCAACGAAACAAGGTCGTCGAATAATTCGGTCACAGATCAATCGATGACCTATAACATTCATATTCAGACAATTATACTACAGATTGGCAAGCATAACTGACAAAATATAGCTTAAATGAAAATACTAAACCAAGCGAAAGACACCAGTGAATGATCAGTACAGTGGTCCCCCTCTTATGAGACCACCTATGGGACAGGCATCAGGTGGTCTTATAACGGGGGTGGTCTTTGTTGAAAGTTTTGTCATCTGAGTGACGTCAGTGAAGTCAATGATCACACAAGCTAGTACATATTACATTATATACATAGACAATTCATTGTGTTAAGTTAAAATGTGTTTTTAAATGTTCTCTGTCAGTAATGTTTTGAATTTGGTTTACTTGTTGCATGTGTAAATTATTTCACAAAATTTAAGTGTGACGTTATATCTCGAATAATAAGCAAAAAACGTAAATAGGCACGCTTGAGTGCAGGATCCACAAAATTACCCCCCTCATCCCTGAAAAACGTCGATCTCTAATGTAAAAATACAGAAAATTTGCAGGTACGAATAGCTGAAAAGCACCAACAAAACTAGTTATAGAAAAAATACTTTAATCTGTTATTGTAAGCCGAAGTCCGAATGAAGAGAAAATAAACAATAATCCAAGCTCGGGATCTGAGTTCGGCGTTTTACCGACATTGGTTCCGATGCAATCTTTCTTGCATTACCACCATTGTGTATCATTTCTAAAACACCGATCTTTTGTTTAAGTGTAAAAACTTTTCGTTTCTTGCTGACTGCTGAGGATGTTCAGCCATCTTTGTAATAAATTGTTTTCATTACCGACAACGATGCGCACGCATACAGGTAACAGGGGAGGTCACTCTAATGAAATTTCATCACGTTGTCTAGCTTCGTATACTGTAGTCCTATGTTGTACGTACAATTTAATAATAGCTTTGTATAATGGATACATTGTATACAGATTCCACAATATATTAAATTTGTGAAAATCACAACAAACCATTTGTCTACAAAAGGTAGGAGTAATTATCTTGTTTGTAAAAACATCGGTGGACAAAACAGCTCACTAGCTGGCTATCGCAGTGTAAACAACCTGTCAATCCAATGTGTCAAATTTTACCTGGGTCCACGAATTTCAATGAGCTGGACGTTACACGCTTTTATTATTGATTATTCTATCATTTGAATGTCTTAATGAAACTTTGCAAAAATCTTGGTCGTTCACGAGAGGGATACCAAAGTACATTTCACGTTTTTGGGACATGATTAAGCGGTCGTTGGTCGGGTTAGCGGGGTGGTCGTTTAGAAGGGGTAATTTATCGTTGGAAAACGTCGGTGAACGCGAAACTTGGTCGCATACAGGGAGTGGTGGTTCTTGAGAGTGGTCGTAAATAGGGGGACCACTGTACCATTATGTTCGACTTTAAATTGAAATAAATGACATTTTTATGTTTCTTTTGAATGCCACCAAAGATATAAATACCCCACAAACATACGAGGGGTGTTCCATAAATAATGTCATCTGTGCTTTATTTCGCGGAAATCGTGCAATTTATGCACAAAACCACCTCGTGTCGATTGAGTGATCACTGGCTCGTGACACAGGTAAATATCTCGTCCACACGTTCACTGGCCTCAGTACAGTGTACATCGTTTCAAAGACTAGACACAAAATGACAGGAAAACGAGCTGAAAATGTTCTTGAAATTAGGGCCTATATAAAAGGTAGGTCATTACTCGGCATAAAGGCTGTAGATATTCACCGCGAGGTGTGTGACATTTATGGGGAGGGCCAAATGTCTCACAGGACTGTTTGTAGGTGGGTAGGTAAATTTAGTGCTGGGCAGCAGCAACTGAAAGATGCTGCTCACCCAGGTCGTCCAGCAACAACTACGACCAAAGGTAACATAGAAAAAATCCGAAATATCCTCAAAACTGATGCTCGATTCACCGTAAAACAATTGGCTCGAATGACAAACTTGTCGTTAGCAAGAGTTCATGCAATTTTGAAGAAACACCTAAAAGTTAGAAAGATAAATGCAAGATGGATACCCCATTTGTTAACGGATGAGCAAAAGAAGACGCGTGTAACAATGGCAAAAAAACTTCTCAAAATGTACCCAAAATATAGTAAAAAGGCTTTTGATAATATAGTCACTGGTGATGAGACATGGGTGTATTATTTTGAACCAAAGCGGAAGGTTGCCAACCGAATATGGGCCACTAAAAATGCCAGACGCCCAAGTATTGCCAAACGAATACGAACGGTAAAGAATGTTTTGTATGCTATTTTTTTTTCACTCATAAGGGTCCAGCTATTCAAATCCCGGTGCCAAAAGGCAGAACGGGCACAGGCAAGTTCTATAAAAACGTTGTTCTGAGAAAGTTGAAGAACTACTACAAAAGTCGCCGCTCCAAAACAGGACTTAAGTATGTCCGACTTTTGCATGATAATGCACCCGCTCACAAGGCACGTATTATGACTGACTTTTTGGAGTCAGAGAAGGTTACCGTCCTTCCGCACCCTCCGTATTCGCCAGACTTCGTCCCCTGCGACTATTTTCTCTTTCCAAAACTTAAATATCATTTATCTGGAAGGAGATACACTTCGAGAAATGTCCTTGGGTCTGCTGTTTATCAGTGTCTGATGGGTGTACCCATTGAAGAGTATGAAAAATGCTTCCAAAAATGGATTGACCGGCTAAAAAGGTGTGTTCTGGCTGGCGGAGAGTATTTTGAAGGGCAGAGCAAATTAAAATGAACAAAAGCACTTCCGCTATATGAGCACCGATGCAAGTGACATTATTTTGGAACACCCCTCGTAAATGCTCTGAACATCTTCATAAGTATACCGTTATATACAAGTTGTCTACGAATACACATTCCAAGAACCAATGTAACTGTTTTTGTCCCGAGTAATACTCTCTGCTGACAAATGTTCACAACACAAAGTCTCTTCAAAACTCTCGTAAAAATAAGAAAATGAACAAGCATGAGATGTAGTATCCAGTTACTTAAAACGAGTTTTAGTAAACTTTCAGCCAGTCCTTATATGTCTTACTTTAACCTTGGAGCCGTATTACGAAGCAGGCATGATTAAAATACAAACCAGCAATTTACCCGAAAACAAATACATGTATTCGTTGTGTGTGTGTGTGTGTGTGTTGTTTTTTTTCCAGATGAAATCATATTAGTATTCAGTTATACTTCAAATGATAAAAGCGGATTACAAATATCGGATTCGAAATTGATACATTAATTTTATATGATATGGATGACATCGAAATGAGGGTCATGGCCTTAGATTTAAAATTGTTATACTTCAATTTACAGATAAGTAACACGTACTACTACAATTACCAAGACATTCGGTAACCGACAACCATGTAGGCAACAGGCAATGTTGATAAAGATACTTTATTAATGAGGTACCAGTCAAGTCAGTGAGACATTCAAATGCAGGTGGTTATATGCAAACATCATATCCCAGTATAAACATTCAACACATAGGTAATCATTTCCTGTGTGGTCACACATGCCCATGATATGAACATACTTCAAGATCGCGCGATCCCTACCACTGTGTGTAACTAAATGCATAATTATGTAATGTAAATCACATATCAGACACACAAAGGCACAATAGATCTACAGATTAAAGTTTAGGGTTCTGGAAAATGTGTGTCCTCTTTTTATGTTTTCAGGTAAGTCAATTTAGACACCTGCCATAACCAGAAAATGCAATCGATAAAAACGGTCACAATGCAACAAGGTGGTGTATTCATTTCATGCAACGACACTAGCTAATTGGATATTAAAGTTGAAATTTAAAACCTACGAATCGAATAAATGAGAACCAGTAATAGAGCAATCCTTTCCAATCGAGCTCAAATTCCAGTGACACATATTTGAATACACATTCCTGGTACCAAATTGCCATTCAGAGATAAGGCTATAGAGTATATAATGTTATAAAAAGCAGAGTTAATAATTATAATTATACCAGGGCAGTTTTCTAGATCTAGTCATAGATTTTTGGGCCGCGGTGGCCGAGTGGTTAAGGTGTACCGACACTTTACCACTAGCCCTCCACATCTGGGTGGCGAGTTCGAACCTACGTGGGGCAGTTGCCAGGTACTGACCGTAGGCCGGTGGTTTTTCTCCGGGTACTCCGGCTTTCCTCCACCTCCAAAACCTGGCACGTCCTTAAATGACCCTGGCTGTTAATAGGACGTTAAACAAAACCAAACAAATCTAGTCATAAATGACGTTTGGTATCTATATCCTTAATCTGTTTTTAAGTTTTTGAGTTTGTATAGTCTCTCCCAACTTCTCCAGAATATCACAATTTGAACAATCCAGGACAGTTAAAAAAAGACCAATTTGGGCCCATAAAAAATATCTCATGGATCAACCAACTCCTTTCACATTCATAGGAAGCGATATTTGTTTCGAACCATAGGTATCTGGCAACTTTCCAGTGAAACAATGTATAGAATATAAAACACATTCACAAACATGTCACCTAAATATAATAATCTTCCTGGTTCCCAAATAAGGCATGTATTTTTTAAACTTGATATTGCCTCTTGGTCAGCCGGTAGCGTTCTAAGAAATGCACAAGTAGATTTCCTTATTAGTACTTTTTTCTGGGAAGCACGCGATATTCCTGTATATAATCCCTACTTGTTCTTACGGTTTCTTTATCGTATAGAATCTTAACTGTTGTGACCAATCCACTGACTACTACATACATCGTGTAAAACGAGAAAGATGGCAGCATTCGGGAGACTTCAAATGCAGGTAGAGAGGACTGGAGTGTCGGCGAATGTTCCCAATAACGCTAAAGCCCGTCTCATGTATTATCTGAATTCAGTCTGTACCGTGCTTGATATTGGTAACGAACCTGGCACAAACATCAATCGGCTGAAAAGGTATCAAAATCATGCTTCATTGTCAGAGGATGAGACAAATCAACTCTTCATGATCTGTTTGCTGATATCTCCAGACATCCTGATCAACAAGTGCATCTTTCAGGACGACGCTATGTGTGGAGACAGTAGTAACGAGTTTTACAAGATAACCGCTGTGCGAAACCGCTTTGTCGTCAGTCAAAGTATTATGATCGCTGGCCGAAATCGGAGTGTTAACAACATTATGACATTTAAGATGTCCTGGCTGAGGAAAAACTACTTGGAACCAATAGAAACACTGAAGAACCAAATGGAGGCCCGAAACAGACAACGGCAAAGACAGGCCGAAAACAACAGTTGTATTGTCATGTGATTTACCATATTAAAACATTTTCAGGGTTGTACTGTCATGTGATATACCATAAACATGTTCAGGATTGTACTGTCATGTGATATACCATCAACATTTTCAGGGTTGATCTGTCATGTGATGTACCATAAACATTTTCAGGAATACATATGGATTCCTTGTTTAAGTTGCCTGCTGAGAACAAAGTGATGCTTTATTTACCTTTTGATATGACTGTTATGACAGATGTGCGACACAATTTCTTTGAAATCCTTTTTAAAAGCATCTTTATGCCATATGATAACTTAATTATATAAGATGGCAACGATCGAAGGGTATCGGGGATTTCCTCTTCAATCCCTTTTCGATCATGTACTGCAATTTTCAGTAAATATTTTTGTACGCAAGTATGCGTGCGTCAATATCAATCCGATATTTTTATTGCGATTACGTCACTTCCTTGTCTGGACATTTCATGGGTACGTATGATCTATAGTCTCCTTGGTAATTAAAGACTTGTGGAGATTAGGAGGACATAGTGAATGCATCAGAAATTACACCTGCGCTGTAATAGCTCAAATAACTAAGTATAAACATTATTTTCTTCAATATACTAAATATTATTTTTCAATTACGATAAAAACAACTCTATTTAATTCTGTATGGTATTTTTGGCAATTATGAAATAATAATTTGAAAATGTATTGTTACATTTCTGCTTTCTTTTAATATCTTATTTGTAAGCACTGAAGTGTATAAATAAGTCGACGAATGTAATACATGTACATATTTATTTTAAGTGTCAACCTGCACATTATAGCTAAGATTCAACTTCAAAATCAATCCTTAACTGGCATATTGATCCACACTCACATTATGACATGAGGATATGTTTTATCTAGATATCATAGCGGCGTAACTAAGACTTAATTCAATGCGCAGGCTTAACGTTTCTGAGCGCCGAGGATGAAGGTGATAAGAGGTGTTCGGGGACTCAGAGTGGCGTTAAACTACAGGTGTATATCATTTAACCTACCCAATGACATATGATATTTACAGACAGAAAACTTTTGCCTTCAGTAGATTAAAATGTCCCATCATTTGAACTTCAAAGGAGCTGACGGTGCCACTAGTAATAATATGAACTTGGCTCCGCTGTAAGGTAGCATGACTACATTTACCCGCGTCTGGGGCCAATGCTTGCTGTTAAACGGACTCGCTTTGAAGCTTGATACATTTTTATTTGTTTATAAGTGAATGTGGATTATAAAATACATATACATGTAATAGCTGTAAAACACAAATATAGCATTTACACGATAATGGATGTAACAAAAAAATGAAGTTGAATAATCGAAGTAGCGTTGTTTTTCTTTTCTCTTTACCCTATATTTGCATTGAATGCAAATCATAGTACAAACAAAACATCTATCGTGATTGTCTATGTGGAGATATTTAAAGATGCATCAGGGAAAACTAATTTTGACATCAAATGACAATTTTTTATTTTTTTTTTATTTTTTTACTTTTTAAAAAAAAATTTATTTTTGTCATTGAATATTAGTATACTTGCACATCTACAGATACTGCAGCCTTGCATGATAACCTTTTGTATATATATGATGATATTTCACGCTACAGAACCGATCCAATAAACTTATATCATTAAAATATATTGAGCACACAAATTCATAAATAATGCAAGATTAAGGGAACATAACTATATACATGTAATATATAATACTATATAATATATTTTTAGAAACATCAAGTTAATCGGAAATAATTTGTTCATTGCTGTCAATAGGACTTTTTATCGAGAATCACATGAAACTATTGTAGCCAATCAGAAAGTGTAAGAAAATATCATTTTATAACATAAATATAAATCATATCAAATGCTAGATTACACATTGACTAGATAGTTTAATGCTAATACATGTACATATCTTTTTTTTTGGTTTATATGGTAATAAAAAGAAAAGCTTGATTTGCTGTACATCATGAGATAAACAACAAGGGATTGAAACTTTACTAAATGTCATTTCGTTATTGACATTTACAACAACAACAAAAGTTGTAAACAACAATTGAAAAATATTTTAATGACTTCACATATGATGTACATGTATATTATAGAAATAATAATAATATAAAGTACAATGACGTCTGTTAATATGTGGCAACAAAACATCAAATACAAAAGAAAAAAATGAATCATACATAATAATGGCCGGCATCATCCAATTTTACAACTTCGAGGAATAAGGATAGCCTGCTGAATAGGATATTTCATGCATATAATCTTATTTTACTTCTGGACTTTGTATCACTTCGCTATAGGAACACATATTTGTATAAAGGAATGTTGCCAGTCCTTTGATGACAGAGTAAGAGAATAGTCGAATATGAGGAAGTTCTACCTCTCCATGAAAGGTTCAAGGATTCTAAATGTATGTGTCGTTTAGGAATCGAGTGCCTATACGACAATATTTTTTTATAAACAGCAAGAGTAGTGCACACGTCGGGGCAAATGGACAGGTTCAAAAACAATAATCAGAGAAAATTATTAAAACTCTGCCTGCTACTTCAGTGGGGATGTTATAGTTGAGCTAATTAAGTAACCAATAAAATACAGTGACTATGTGTCAAAATATATGATATAAAAATAATAGGGGTTCATCAGTTTAAATCCATCTCCACGAAATAATATCTTAAGGTTTCTGGATACTGAAGAAACTTATGTATGTATGAAAGTAATAAAAGCGAACATATATATGGATACTAATTACTGTGTCACTATACTTATTTAAATCTTCTATTATGTATATAGATATTTCTTCTGTACTGCTATAACTAATTAGCCTCCTAACACCCATTTGTAACAAAGAGACCATAAACTATACGAACACTGACTCAGATATATCACAGGCGTCTGATTCTGGTTAGTACTTAGAGAAAATATGTATTAAGCCCCTACTCCGTTTATAAAGAAAGAGCAGGGACAAATGTTTTGATACAAATACCAACCAGAAACAGACGCCTGTGGATATGTTAACTATAATTACATATCCAGTTCTTGGGTGAGATATGTTTAACACAATATCGCAAAATACACTTACAAAATTGTGATTAAATCAAAATAAAATATCTGATAGAGTAGAGTAATATATCTATCGTTTAACATGTCACTAATTAAACCTCAGATAAAATCGACATTTGTGTAATGCTTATATAAAGGAATTGTATAGATTGGTATGGCTACTAGTCTACGGTACGATATAACACTGTGGTGTATAGCGATACAACACCTATATCTACAAGATGATCTCAATTAAAAACGCACCGGTCGCCCGAGGTCTACATACCCGCTTTGTGTGACGTTCATTTGACCATTGTACTGGGTAAATCCCCCATTGTCTTTTCGGATTGATTAAATTAGGGCGAGGGGTACCCATGTGGGGATTTTCTCATTTTTCCTCATTTCCATTGCAATATTTTAATTGATCTGGTACATTGTTGTAGCTGATTAAATATATTAATTTTATTTTATTTTCTTCGTTATAATTTATCTATTCATTTTGAAAATATATGTTCAAGGTAAGTGCCCCCTAAATGTGGCCTCCTATCAACAGTACCCCTGGTTATTCTATACTCCATGCCTACCCATGGTTGTGCTGTATATACCCGTCATCATCGCACTGGTAAGTACCCACTTCATCACCTATTGTATTTTAATCCTTCACTTTTCAGAGATAGATAGTTACTAAAATATTGTTTTCATATAATAAAAACACACATCTATGAATTTTGCAGCATGCATGCTTTTGATATTTATATTAGAGAATATGTAACAATATACAACGTATCATACGTCAGGTGTACGGTGGCTATTAAAAAAGGGGCATTTATGTCGCTTCACAAAGTGTTTAAAAGGGGTAAGAATCCTTAAAAGTTCTAGTCAAGTGAAAAACCTTACCCATTTACTTAATCAACCCCAACGAAAGCCAAGGCCAGAGTGAACGTGTTATTACTAATGTATGATGGCAGTTAAATTGGACAAAGAAGTCCACTGATTTATGACTTAATTTAAGGATAGGGAATCTATTAAATACATTGTACGAAGGAAAATTATACTTTATTCTTTGTTGATCACTCGTTTATTTATTGGACAGACTTATGAACTACACGTATTGTTAATATCTTGAAAGCGATACAGAAACAAGCTACACATTTTGCTGTGAACTAGTTACTGATATCAAACTTATGATGACGGTTACATTAGACAATAGGTAATTTACATTAGACATTGGGTAATTTAGTTAGACAATGAGTAATTTATAAAAGACAATGGGTAGTTCACATTAGACAATGAGTAATTTACAGTAGACATGAGTAAAAGACAATGGATAATTCATATTAGACAATTGGTAATTTACATTAGACAATGTGTAATCTATCAATACAGAGATGATATTTGCACTTTGTGTGCTATCCGTGCATTAGTCAGATTTCTTAAGTACTAAAATGATTGTTAAGCGTTTTACAGGAGTACAGAAGTAATCTATGTATTATACTCTTCCAGTGCTATAATTTACATTTAGTTTAATATACACTTGCTTACAAATCTTCATCGTGCAATTGAAGTAACGTGCATATCTACATGTATATAAGAATTTCGTCATATTGTGTTATGTAGTTTACAAAATATCAAAATGTAATTTACGATGATAAGTAAAATTTAGTAGTAGTATTTAGTTATATATACATGCATATATAATAGTTTCGTCATATTTCATTGTGCATTTTACGAAGCACAAACATGTAATATATACCTGATAAGTAATAATCAGTATTGTGGATAGACAGTGTGTATACATATACATATGTGTATCGTAACACAACATGATCGTTTATATTGAAATATCCCCAACTCGTGTTAAATACTGGAGTGGTGTACAGCTAACTTACGGGTCATTCCAGGGCGTATTGGTATACCATATGTACTATATAGAGATAGAAGCAATCTTAAGTTAACAACATAAAAAAATTCGTATCAATCCGGGAATCAATTTTAGTGGATACGCATTTTGAGAGGAAATAACATATTTTAACACATGGTCGCTCTTTAATTATCTATGCATTCAAAAATTGTTGCAGGGATTTTTTTAAGAAACTATTGTATGTTTTCTGGATAGTATTGATAATTCAGATACATATATGTTTACGGTTAAGAAGGAGGCCTGGCCTAGCGATACTTATATTGTTTATATATGCCTTATAGTCCATGATGCTTATTGTGTCGCCAATTTATTCAAGTTTACAACCTTTTTATTCACCTGAATATCCATGCCCTCACCACTGAAGTAAAGTGATGCGCAGTAAGCCAACACAGACTTGTATTTGGAAGCAAGCACTGACACGATGTAGTTGCTGCTTTATATTTTTGCGTTCAGAACAAAGCACAAAGCAGTATATAATATGTTATTTACAGCAACAATATTTCGTTCCCATAGGTACCGCTATCGAAAAATGTTAAAAAATATTATGTTTGAGTTTTCAAGAATGAAGGAAAAGATGTCACAGAATACGACATCTCTATCATCGAATTACGTACATGTACACAATAGTTATTTTGTTTGCATGTACTTTTAACAATTACAATAAATGAAATTATTGAGTGTTCCTGGTAAGAGAAAAAAATATGCCCAGACTTTCCCATGAAAATGTGCCAACAAAATGTATGTGCAATGGGCATATACATTTTGATGTGATCAATTACAAATTAGAACTACTACTTGATTTATATTACATAGGTTTAAACATCGTAGATGTTATTTGTTGTCGCCTAAGTAACGATAAATATTGTCTAGAAAAATAGCACGAAAAAAACCCCCCCAAAAAAACAAAAGCAAAATACGAATGGAATATAACACTTATATGGGTCTAAATGAGTGGTTTAAGTTAGTGGATATCTAATCTATTCGTTTATGTAAGGTAGGTGTTGTGTCATGGTCGATTTGATTGTATTTGCTCCATATTCTGAGCGACACCAAACGGTGTCGGAGAATTCCATGTTTTTATATAGTAGTGCGCTCTGGCCCTACACCAGACATGGTCTGGCAAATAATATATGTACATGTAATACACATTGAAATCATGGCATGATGAGTAAGTAGCTGTCATTTGATACCTCGAAATATGCAAATACATACATATATATATATACATTAATATTTTGTACTTGCAGGGTACATGGCAATCATGAAGTTATGAGAGAGGTTCCAGTTTTCTAACGGCCCGTTCAAAATGTCTACATCTGGAAGAAGTTTCCCGTTCAGTGCCAGCTTTGGTACAAGTAACAGCTACAGTGAACAAGAATGCACGTTACATCCGGGGAAGCCAATTACTATGGTGTGTGTTACATGTCAGGACGAGCTCGTGTGTCCCACGTGCATCAAGTGCGACCACAAGAAACACGAGTTCTTGGAGTTGGACGATGTTGTTCAAGATCGGCAAAACCTGATATTCCAGCACCTGGACGTGTCTGAAAATTCCCTCCTGAAACTGACGGACAACGTGACTCAGGTCAACAAGCGACTCAGGGATTACAACGAGCAGGTTGATAACATAGTCCGCCAGATACGGAGCCGAGGCGAGGTAATAAAAAACAATGTGGACCGGGTCACCGAGGATCACATTCGGGAAGTGGAACGCATCAGGCGTAAAAACGTCGAAAAGCTAGCCAAAGTCGTAGATCAATTGAAGAGACTAGAGACGGAAATTCTTAAATACAGCAAATCCGGCAAGAGTCTACCATTGTCAATGATAGACACGAGTCCAATAAGACAAGCCTTAGGGAAAAACGGCAACCGACCCTTGGCTAACGCATCAATATTGGAAGTTCCAAAATTTGTACCAGGTGACTTCAACTTACTCGAGGTCCGTAATTTGTTTGGCGAACTTCGTAGAGAAGCAAAAAGCGTCATGGTTGTCACCAATAACCAGATGGAACAGGCCTACAGTTTCCTATCCTCCAAGGACCTCGGTTATCCCAATCCCGGGGCTGCATTAGAAAACCCCGTTCGTGTGTCGGAGCACGAGACGGAGGTAACTAACATTTGTCCTATCAACAATACGGAGGCATGGGTCGTCCTGTGTGATACCGACGAGGTCAACCTCATGTCAACTATCAGCAAAAAACCAATACAGGTCGTAACAACTAGTGGTGTTGAAGTCATCGACGTCACCACTTCTCCAGATAGAAGACGGACGCTTATATGCTGCGCTGATAGAAGCATTCGGGAGATCAAAGGCATATACGGACGCACCAAGGTAATCTTCTATACTGAGGCAGTTCCTTCTAGTCTAGTTGTCACTCGGGAAAACTTCATCATTGTAGCGTTCAAAACAGGAGGACTAATCATCAAGTTTGATTCCAGAGGGAACGTACTTCACAAAGTCCGCGGGTCTTTAGTAGGAAGAATCGACTTTGATAACACCCCAAAACCAATGCGATTACGGCAGAATCCTCGAAATGGGGACTTAGTGTTGTTCAACAGGGGTTCGGGTTACGTCACAGTAATGGACAGTGACATGCGCATACGATTCCACTCAGCTTGTGGTAAGAGTCAAGTAACTGGACAATTTGTAAAAAAGGGAGGAATCTCGCATTTCATGGTGGTCGATGCATGCTTTGACTCATTGGGCAATATCTACGTGGTTGACACACTTCGATGTGCCATCTTGGTTCTTGACAAAAGGGGCTCGATTCTGAGGACCGTTATGAATAGGCAGGAGTACGTGCCGCGCCCTACTGCTATAGGTGTGCAACCGGACGATCGCGTATGGCTAGGGTATGAGGATGGTACTGTGCAGACAAGGGAAACTACGACGCTGTAAGGATAGAACCCGTCCAGTATTTCTGAACAATGATAAACAGACTGTTTTAAATATAAACTGATTCAAGGATTTATGCTTTGGTTTAAAATACAAGGTACCTCTAACAGAGAAGAGAAATGTGTGTACAGAGAGGTTTCCTTTCAGATGCTGCCATTTATTTTATTCAGGATTTTCCTCTAAATGGATTTTGCTCTGTCCGTCGGTTGGTAGTGGAAGAATGCTAACATTTGTGAAAGATGTTCGTTGTTATATGTTAGCATGTAGATACTAGAATGTTCTTATGTTACGGTTTCGAAAAATACATTTCCCATCCAGAAAAAATGTTAACTGTTTTTCTTGTTTTATTGAACACTGTATAAAATGGGATATCCGCGGGTACTTTCTTTTGCCAACTGAAGCATTTCAAAGTTCGATTCCGATGAGATAGAATAATCACAATTACATTTGTACCCGATGTACATGTACATGTATATGCAATCTGTAAACCGCATACGACAACAGCAAATTCGTAACTTAGTCAATCACAATGACCTATCGAAAGTTGTTAACTTTTAATTATATACATAAAAAGTGTATATACATTGTATATGAAATCTTAATATAATATGTGTTAAAAATCCCACGACCAAATAGATCATGCAATTTTTATTGGGTCGAGCAAAAAAGAACTGCTCCTGACTCCGGGGCCTCATATTGTTGGATTTGATTTTTTCGGACATATTGTATTATTTTTCAACATAATCCCCTTCAGTATCTATACACTTTTGTCTGCAGTGTTAAGTGCCTCAATGTCACTTTTATAGAACTCCTTCCCTTGGCTGTTCAGAAAGTCACCCACTGCATGTTAGGGTTTGGGTTAGGGCTAGGGTGTCTGAAATAGCTGTTTTAAGTTTTGGAAATAACTGGAAGTCTGATGGAGCGAAGATCATTTGAATAAGCCTGATGTTCAATCAATTTAAAGCTACAATCCTGAATGTCAGCCATGGCAATGACAGACTCTTTCACTCTAACCCTAACCGAGTGTGTCCATTTTGCAAAAGTCGCTTGTGTTGTTTACTCTAGAGTGCTACCTCGTCGATATAAACTAACCAAATGAGACCAGTCCTTGGGTACACGGCCCTATATAGTCAGATCATAGTAATACTTAAAAAGAACACCATCGAGTACCTCCTTCAACACGAGGCTCACAACATCTCAATCAACACTCGTGCCTACCTGTAGTATCTTCAAGTAATACTTCATTAAATTCTTCTGTTTTATCATGGATATGCATTGGACATGCATTATATAAAGGTATTGTGTAATCGGTCCAATAATAGCGAATAACAAAGTTATAGCTTGAAGATATTCCAATTGCCATTAATCCTGGTAGTTTATCTATAACTACGGCCCAACGGTTTGAGTGTCATCATGTATCCTACGTTAAGTGTGTGAGAGATAGAAACATCGGTTGAACGGTGGTATTCAATATCATATAAGTTTTTGGACAGGTCTTGAGCACTTGGCATGTTGTTGACGGCAAATCATTTAGAGGACTTTTGCGAAAAGCAACCAGCATTAAACGTGATGACGTTGTTGGCCCATCTCAGGACTTGGATGGTCAGGGGGATTACAACAGTTCAACCTGAGTTCGGGGGTTCTGTCAAATGAAAATCATGGATATTAACAAACAGATTAATCTCGCATGACGATAGCTGGCAGTGGGTCTAAATTTCCAGTTACTAACGCCGCAACTAATTCTTCTCTTTGTTAAAAAAATGAACGACAGTTTTTAAGTGGTAATAGACGACGAAAAGATTAGCCAGATATTAGATAAAATGATTTCAAATTTATACTAAATAGCTTGGCACCGTAATTTTAATTGTTAAAGACCTTTAAATAAACTTATATTCTAAAATAACATAATATAATAAGGGTGTTTTAAATAATTCTGACAATAAAAACAAAATTAAAAAAATATTGAAACAGGTGTTTCATTTCACAAACCCATTCTTGTTAATGCACCGATCACACAGCATTCATGACTGCGTGATAATGCTATCGTTCGACAATCGTCAGCTAAAACTGTTTCTTTTAAGGACATTGAGTATCAGGGCTTATCTCCGGTCTGTGTCGAGGTTCAGCTTATCTGACACTGAAATACAATAGTTCCGCTCTCTATCTCTTTAACAACACACAATGTAAGTACTGTATTTACTTCTTCCTATGGCATGCAATTGTATTATTGCTCACAAAACTATTTTAACCATAAACCCAATACAGCGACTAATGGCAACAAATAGATTTAATGAACCAGGAAATACCAAACAACGGGTTATTTTCATGACATTTTAACAAGACGAATACTAAATTTACTGCATATTTGCCAATGAAACATAGAAATCTTTCAAACTGATACTGTAGTAATGAGCAGTGAAAATATAGGATTTTGCAGTGAAATATGTTTTTACGTTTTTGACCAATCAGAGCGAAACCTTGTATACAACTCGTTGAAACTTGCTATTTTTTTTAATTCGAAACGAAGATAGATAAATGGGCTATTTAGCTGTATTTCTGAAAAATGCAGACTAGTTTTTAACCAAATAGGCCTACTCACTTGAAGTTATTTTTTATGCATAGATTCTGCAACAAAAGTAGAAAACGCTTAAATTGCGTTGATCAGTCCGTTCAAAATGGCGCCATCACGTTGACGTGGAGTAATGTCACAAAGAGACGACTTCATGAATTGTGAAACTGATTTCCTCACTTTTTGACACTAATTTTGCTTTTTTAGCATAAAAATGCAATGATAATATATGTATATTCAACGGGAGGCAATTTGATATATTCTATTGATAATGCCATGATAATATACAGCATCCATAATTCACGATCAACTGACCTTTAATAACGTTTAATTGGCCGTCCATTACAATACTGCAAGGTACAGAGTCACAGGATCAGCATGAACTCCAGCACATAGCCCAAAATATACATGTGTTAGTAGTCCTGTCACGGTCATTTTGTTTATCTGGTGATATTTCCAGTAGGTACCGTCTGTATAGAACCAACATATAGGTAATACGTGTTAAAGGTTGATATCAGCGTTCGGAAGTTGCGAATATTTCACAATTTGCAAGAGACATAAACCTGTGACATTTCATATGGTATTTCCTTGCAAACATTAAAGGGATTGATATTCAGGAGAACACAGATTGGTTATTTTTACATTATATAGCAATCACAGTATGTTTATATTCAACATAATAAACTTGATATGGGTGTTCATTTCATGTGAAGTTTTATGAAATGAATTATAACAATTCAAAGTTGATGAGATGTCCTGTATCTTTAATATGATATATCTTTTTTATTATATAATATTATGATAATATAATTTAATATATTTTGTGATAGTAATGTAGGAGATCTTTTGAAATATGTGATATCTTATAGAATATATTTGATATCCTTTATAATATATCACATATTGCATAAAAGATATATGATACCTTTAACTTGTCTTTATCACGTATCTTTTTATTGCATAAGCTATAATAGGTAAAACATCTTCTATAGTACATGTGTTGTATATATATAATATAAAAAATATCTTATAAAGAAAGGTTTATGATATGTCATGTACATTGTAATACATCTTATAAAAAAATTAAGATATTATACATGATTTGGGTAATTACTGGATCAACTTTGCTCAATGACAACTTGGCTTGCCACTTAAAGTATGGAATATGAAATATATATCAGAGAGATCATTTTTTTTTTGTGCTATTATCAATTGATGGCGTAACGTCATTGTCCATATTGTGACATCACAATCGATTAGTAACAGGCGTACCCAATAAAAACGTTCCAGGGTATATTGTGCTATAATGACATGCACAAATATTACATGGGCGAATTCACTGGATAACAGACCGATTTTGTGATAATACCTGTAGTAATCATCGCCTTCTTAACATCCTAAAAATAAAGTTTCGTCATAATTACAATGTCTGAATGCTTTGATGAACTGTGTGCTTCAGATGCTGTTCCTGTCTGTGGTATGTGCTTTGGTTGCTACTGTGTAAGTATCACGTTAAAATGTTCGGAAAAAATAATGGAAGCATATCAGTAATCAGAAGTATTCATTTAGATACGACTAGATATTTTTCTTCAATCTATTCTTTGATTGAAAAGGCATTTTACCTTTTATAGAAAAAAAAGAAATGAAGAACCTAACGCAAATTGTTAATCTCAAAGAAATGTTTTATTCTTAAGATTGTCGAGCTCGGAACCTCAGAGAGAAGTTATCCTGTTCGACAAAGTCGACAATGACAAGAATGGCCAGCTGAGCGTGTCAGAACTGGACAATATATTTCTCGCCTTTGATGTTAATCGTAAGAATTTAACCTAATAGGTGCTTCACATGTGTTGGAAGAAGTAGATACGTATTAAATAAAATATCAGAATATGTTACTTGTTGAACCGATTTGAATTCATAGATATTTTAACATTAAGTGTGCGGAGAAGTTACTGACTGAATTTCTCATTTTTGAATCAAATGTGTCGGGAGCTGTGATCTGAGCCTCTCATATGTATATCAAATGTGTGACGGAACTACAATTTGAACCTTTCATATTTATATCAAAAGTGGCTAGGAAATATAAATTTGAACCTCTTATATTTATATCAAAAGTGGCTAGGAACTACAATTTGAACCTCTTATATTTATATCAAAAGTGGCTAGGAACTACAATTTGAACCTCTCATATTTATATCAAAAGTGGCTAGGAACTACAATTTGAACCTCTCATATTTATATCAAAAGTGGCTAGGAACTACAATTTGAACCTCTCATATTTATATCAAAAGTGGCGAGGAGCTACAATTTGAACCTCTCATATTTATATTAAAAGTGGCGAGGAGCTACAATTTGAACCTCTCATATTTATATCAAAAGTGGCTAGGAACTACAATTTGAACCTCTCATATTTATATCAAAAGTGGCGAGGAACTACAATTTGAACCTCTCATATTAAAAGTGGCTAGGATCTACAATTTGAACCTCTCATATTTATATCAAAAGTGGCTAGGAACTACAATTTGAACCTCTCATATTTATATCAAAAGTGGCTAGGAACTACAATTTGAACCTCTCATATTTATATCAAAAGTGGCGAGGAGCTACAATTTGAATCTCCGATTGATTACATTACATAGTAATGTGAGAAGGACATGCAATTTGAGCTTCGTCTTATATTCATCTCAAGTATCAATATGAAAAATAGTAATAATCTGAACCCCTTTTATATATCTATATTAAGTGTTAATAAACGAAAGAGTTACTGTCGATATTTTCACATTCCAGACGACCAAGAGGTAACTGCAAGTGAGTTTGAGAACGACTGGACGGTACTTTACAACCTTGGTGCCCCGATCGAGGCACGCACACTGTTCACCAAGGCTGATACCAACGATGATGGTCATATAACTTCTGATGACTTACCCGAAATCTTCACATATTTCGACTCAAACGGTGAGTATCACATCTAGATGAGTTACGCCACAGTAGTGAAGATTTAGATCATGTGAAGTACAGGAATAAGATACATAACAAACGTGTTTACGAGGGCTGATTGATATGTTGTGAGCCTCCTATTGAAGGAGGTACTCAAGGATGTTCTTTTTAAGTCCTATCATTCTCTGACTATATAAGATAGGGCCGTGTGCCCAAGGACTGGTCTCATTTGGGTAGTTTATATAGACGATGTAGCACTCTAACGAAAACAAGAAACGCGGCTCTTGAAAGATGGACAAAAACGGTGAAAGAGCAGTGATCCAATATTTGCAAAAAGAAAGATTTAACATCTAAGGATATCCATAATGATGTGGTAGCAACACTAGGGAAAGATGACCTTCATATGCTACAGTGAAAAGGTTGGTGGCGGAATTTAAGCGCAGCCGACGTAGGCTTGATGTCCTGGAAGGCCTGTCAATGTTAGAACCCCAGAAATAGTCAACAAGCTTCATGATTTTGTTATGACTGACAGACGAGTCACAGAAAGATTTATATCCAGTAGAGTTTGCATTTCACAGGAAAGAGTACATTCCATTCTGATCGATGATCTTACAATGAGAAAGCTTTCGGTCCGATGGGTACCAAGACTTCTGACAGTTGATCAGAAGCACACCATGCGCACATTACCGCGTGCTAATCTTAACCTTTTTGAGGAAGATCCTGCCAACTTTCTTCGGAGGTTTGTCACTATGGATGAAACACGGGTCCTTCATTTTCCCCAGAGGCCAAACAACAATCGAAACAATGGAAGCACCCTGACGCCAAAGAAGGCAAATACTGTATCAGCTGGGGAGGTTATGGCCTCGGTTTTCTGGGGTACAGATGGTATTCTGCAGATAGATTATCTCCAAAAGGGACAAACAATCAATGGCACATATTATGCTTTCCTACTGAGGTAGTTACGGTAAAATATCAAACTTAAGCGACGCGGAAAGCTCACTAAAGGTGTATTAATCTAGCAGGACAACGCTCCTGTTCACAAGTCTGTCATTGCCATGTCTGCCATTCACAATTGTGGCTTTGAATTGATTGAGCATCCGCTTTATTCACATGATCTTGCTCCATCAGACTTTCATCTATTTCCAAAACTGAAATCAGCTATTTCAGGCACCAACTCTCAGTCCGATGACGACATCATACATACAGCGGATGACTTTCTGAACAGCCAAGAAAAGGATTTCTATAAAATTGGCATTGAGTCCATTAAACACCGCTGACAAAAGAGTATAGATACTTTAATTTAAGCGCACAGTCAAATTTAAGCGCACAGTCAAAGTTCAACAGATTACCGCAATGATGAATTAACGCACTTAAAATCATTTCTGTAGAAAACAATTTAAAGAAAGTGTAATTAGCGCGATCATAAGTTTCAGCGCGAAAATCGTTAATATAAGATAACCGCTAAAATGAGTGCCTACACAAATACAATTTTAATGTATGTGAATGTGAGAATTAATGTTAAACTAGTCCCCTAACTGGTAGTTAATCTTTAATATTCGTACGTATAGTTATGATTAAAATGTTGTTTTTTTTTTGTTTTTTTTAACGTATATAATTTTTTTTTCTCTGTTTCTTTGATCAATAATGATTCCAGAACTCCGAATAATTCTTTATTAATATGTTGTCTATGTCAGGTGATTCGTTCATCAGTCTCGACGAGTTTCTGACCCAGTGGGGAGACCTAAAGAATGCGCCCATCGACAACATCATCGTCCCTGTGGGAACTACGTCTACACCCAAACCGTCAACTACTACTTAACAACATCCACGCCACAATTTCAATAATATCATGAAACTTTCGTGTTCCGTTGTTTCTTACTATGCAATGAAATCCATCTAAATAAATTGTATTTCCTTCGCATTTGAATTTGATTTCGCGCTATATATGTTAAGTTGAGACCCATACACAATGTATACCGGTATCTTGGACATGTTGGCAAATAAGATATCAAAAGAGCTCAGCTTCCGTTCTGATTTTGTCAGTTTATTTCTTATGATATTTGAAACAAAAATCATGTAGGTTTTTGAAGTGTTAAAGTACATGTAGGTAATGTATAATTTCTCAGAATAACGATTTCCTAAATGCTGAAAATAATCTTTAACTGCAAACTGGGGGAGGGGTCACAATCGGGTGTTCGTTTTTCGAGGTTACATCGAAACCATTTCAATGGGCTATCAGGGCAAAAGCATAGCAATAGTTAATACCGACATAAAACCGTGATTCTAACGTAAAATCGACAAAACAATGGTAAAATACGAACTTAGACTGGCATGAAATGTGTTTGTTTTCCTTATATTATCCTCGTGAATTGACCAAAATCACCCTACAACGGTCGAAATGTTTAGACCAGTACATCACAATTCTACCACGTTTAAAGTCTATATATTATGGAGTATTTAAGGTTATTAGAGGAAACTAATTTAAATTTTGAGATATTTTTTGATATTCCGTGCCCAATTAAGTTTTAAATAAACAATATACAAAGGCGTTATACACCTTAGCGTTAATACACACAAAAATTAAGGAACTAAAAGAAAGAAACCGATACATCACTCAGTACCAGACAAGAGCAGTGGAATGACTACACGCATCATAGCCTAGACATTCGGCTCTACGTCATATATCAATTGTTATCGTGCCGGCTGCATGCACAAACAGAAGTATGTTTATGAGTTTCGCTCATGTCTTACCTACAAGCTCAGGGACATATCACCCAAACATGTCCTTAAACTGCTATAAGCTAGAAAACGTTAGATTCATTTCTTCAGTGAAATAATTAAGAAGGTAATTTTACGTTTAATCATCCATATTCGAAGTGACGTTCTTCTTGTGAATATGACATTGGCTAAGCCACATCATACAGTATAGATCTGATTTTTTTTTCCATTTAGGTTTGAAAACAAGTATTTGACAAGTATATCCCTTAAATGTTGTTATAAAATGCGAACACAATCATCCAATTTATAATGCTTTCTTTTATATCAAGAAGACTTGCCGAGTAGTGATTTGATAAATTTCTTATTAAAACGAAAACCATACTTGATATACAAGACAATTCAACACCCCTCATATACTCTATTTTGTGACAAAGTGTCTTAACGTATAGGTATTAGCCACTGAAATTTACATGGATGAATTGCTAAAAACGAAAACAGGACGGCAATTGTTTCCCTCTTCCGGGTTTTTGTTTCAAGTTCTATATGCATGTAGTATATCTTCATAAATTCATTTTTCACAGTCCACATTTCATTTACGTAAGAATCTAATGTATTCTAGGATAGATTGTTTCTTTATATACATGTACAAATGTATATGAACATCCTAAGATACATACATGTATGGTATCGATTTTGATATCATTTATATATTAAATAAGATGTTTTGTTGTTTCTGTGGTATTTTAAGACATTACTTTTCGCTCTTCCATGTATATCTCTTATTTTACACAATAAAATATGTTTCAAGAAATATATCACATACATATCGCGGGACAATTCTTATGACTTCCTGGATGATTATCAACTTGGTTGGTCAGCTGTTTTAGCCATGCATACTGTCCATGTTTTGTACTGGAAGTGCAGACACACCCCCAGACAATAAAGGCTGTCTTTATCAGTGGTCTGGCCAGTCAATGACACTTGTGCTTTTCTCACAGTCTATCAAAAGTCCTTTCTACTGTCTAGCCGGCGTTGAAGTAGCAGTATATCAGATCAGGTAAGACTACATATATTTACCGTGCTGTGAAGGAATTATAATTAATCCTTTTTTAACATAAGTCCTCGTATGACACGTACTGTTTGGTATCTCCTTGACATCCGTCCTCGTATGACACTGACTGTTTGGGGTTAACTTGACACCCGTCCTCGTATGACACTGACTGTTTGGGTTACCTTGACACACCCGTCCTCGTATGACACTGACTGTTTGGGGTAACCTTGACACCCGTCCTCGTATGACACTGACTGTTTGGTATCTCCTTGACATCCGTCCTCGTATGACACTGACTGTTTGGGTTACCTTGACACACCCGTCCTCGTATGACACTGACTGTTTGGGGTAACCTTGACACCCGTCCTCGTATGACACTGACTGTTTGGTGTCTCCTTGACACCCGTCCTCGTATGACACTGACTGTTTGGTATCTCCTTGACATCCGTCCTCGTATGACACTGACTGTTTGGTGTCTCCTTGACACCCATCCTCGTATGACACTGACTGTTTGGGTTACCTTGACACCCGTCCTCGTATGACACTGACTGTTTGGGTGAACTTGACACCCGTCCTCGTATGACACTGACTGTTTGGGTCACCTTGACACCCGTCCTCGTATGACACTGACTGTTTGGTGTCTCCTTGACATCCGTCCTCGTATGACACTGACTGGTGGAGTTACCTTGACACCCATCCTCGTATGACACTGACTGCTTGGTGTTTCCTTGACATCCGTCCTCGTATGACACTGACTGTTTGGTGACTCCTTGACACCCGTCCTCGTATGACACTTACTGTTTGGTGTCTCCTTGACACCCGTCCTCGTATGACACTGACTGTTTGGGTTACCTTGACACCCGTCCTCGTATGACACTGACTGTTTGGTGTCTCCTTGACATCCGTCCTCGTATGACACTGACTGTCTGGGTTACCTTGACACCCGTCCTCGTACGACACTGACTGTTTGGGGTAACCTTGACATCCGTCCTCGCATGACACTGACTTGTGGGGTTACCTTGACACCCGTCCTCGCATGACACTGACTTGTGGGGTTACCTTGACACCCGTCCCCGTATGACACTGACTGGTGGGGTTACCTTGACATCCGTCCCCGTATGACACTGACTTACTGACTGTTTGGGTTACCTTGACACCCGTCCTCGTATGACACTGACTGTTTGGTGTTACCTTGACACCCGTCCTCGTATGACACTTACTGTTTGGTATCTCCTTGACATCCGTCCTCGTATGACACTAACTGTTTGGGGTTACCTTGACACCCGTCCTCGTATGACACCGACTGTTTGGTGTCTCCTCGACACCCGTCCTCAACAAACCTAACCACACCTCCAGACTTATTGAAAATATCATATATGATCTGCACGTTTCCAGATCTTTTAAATATTTCTCTTGGCCAGTTTTATGTTGTGATTGATATTCTGTTGTGTTGGTGTTTGTCAGCAGGTGCTATTTTCACTAAGGAAAACATTACTGCAGTAATACCAATTAATGTGTTTCCTGACTTGCCATTTGTCTAATAAAATAATTATGTCAGTAAAATGTTACAAACCATATCTATCTCCTGTAAAATCATGTTACATATTCTGTAATGAGGGGCCGCGGTGGCCGAGTGGTTAAGGTGTCCAGAAACTTAAACACTAGCCCTCAACCTCTGGGTTGCGAGTTCGAAAACTACGTGGGGCAGTTGCCAGGTACTGACCGTAGGCCGGTGGTTTTTCTCCGGGTACTCCGGCTTACCTCCAGAACCTGGCACGTCCTTAAATGACCCTGGCTGTTGTTGGGACGTTAAACAAAAACAAACCAAACCAACCTGTAATAATCAAAGAGTATTGAAGCATATTTACTAAAATCGGATCTGTTAATTATGAATTTTTTTTATAACGCATATTTGCATTTTACAACCGTGTTTACATTTATGCCAGCGTCTAGAATATTGGTTCTTTCAGATGATTCAGACAAAGGGATTTATTCTTTTGACAGCATGTGCTGTTTTGTGCTGGTAAGTACTTTACGAATTATTGAAATGTGTAAGAGTATGAAATATAACATATTAATATTGACTTTGTATGGATACATTATGCTCATTTACATGCATGCATACACACACATACAGTACGAATTTTAAGTTACATCCCCTAGGCCTTCTGCTACATGTTCAATGTGCATATGATATATATTTGTATATATATATCAATTATATTTGGCGAACAAATACTAATACACATGTACTTTTAATGTAAAGTGTATCTTTATATGTATATCATGCAGATTATGAAATAAGTGCAGATGTAATTATAAAACAAATCCAATGATATCATAAAATATTTTTTTTTTCGAGTTTAAAGTACATGCATATGAATTAATTGTATGTGGATACACGAAAAATTCTCATCTGAAAATTCTGTTAAGAAAGCCTAATCACCTAGAATACTTATACTTTTGGTTTCTTTGTGTTTTTTGTCAGTTCTAATCGAACGGCAATTTGTGCAATTTCAATGTATTTATCATATGTACTGTAAAGGCAATGTTTGAGATTATTTGCATCACCGCAGTGTATAAATGTGGCTTCTTATTCCACACAGTGTGGCCGAGTGGAAGTAAAAGATCGTTGAATCTTTCGTTTTAGTGTATTCAGCCATCCTGAGCGCCCAGCCTTGCCCGACAGTCCAGAGGCGCGCGAACTCTTCCGTCTGGCGGAACAAAATAGAACCAGCGATGGCTTTCTCACCAAAGCCGAAGTATACGACGTATTCACAGACTTTGATATAAACAGTATGCACGATTCAAGTTTGGCTTTAATGCATATAACTCTCAATTGTGCCATGAGATCATATACTAATAATACCTTTATCCTCCTCTGTAAACATTATTACATTTCCTGTTTTGCAAAAGTGGGAGCTATTTCGGCGAATTTTGTTTTGGCCAGTTTCATAAATATCATAATAATATCACAAAATATATATCAAGCGTAAATTTCCCCACGTGTAAATGTTCACGTTAACAGAAGGTCTTTATCCAAACTCCGTACTCCATTGTTAATACAACTAAGTCAGGACTGCTCTTTTAAAACCAAAAACACGCCTTCGCTCTCGTGTGACGAGAGCTTCCTTTTCAACAGCCCGAGTTTCCTCTCGCCACATGGTGTCAGGGCCAGAGGAAACTCAGGTTACCTTTTCAAATGAAGGCGAACGGCGTTGAAAGCACATATTTGTAAACTATTATTTCAATATTGTCTTGCTGTTGCGTTCCTTATAGTGGACGGGTCAATCGACGAGACCGAGTTCTTAACAGTCTGGAAGGCCAAAGACCTTGGAACGCCAGAGAGTGGCATGACTCTCTTCCACCACGCCGATACAGATCGCGATGACGTCCTTTCGATAACTCCTGACATGGACAGGGTGTTTTACTACTTTGACAGAAACCGTAAGTACATGCAACATATCTGCCTGGTCTTTGAATTTTGAAAAAGTCAATGGCATAACCGGTACATGTTGCACGTACAAAAACCGTACAATATTTTCTACATCACCGACAAAATATGCTGATTTGAATTGAAGATAATCTAAAAGCAAGATAACTTCTCTTTGGTATAATCTCATGTTTACAAATGTTATGACCTATATACACCAGTGATGTATATTGGGTTATGGCTGGGTAGATGAAGTGTAAAGAAATTCACTCACATGATTCTTGAAAAATATCTTTTTTACTGTTCGAAATATGAAAAAAAAACATGATAAAAAAACCAGAGACCTACAATAGGTCTCTGACAAAATACTGTAATTAAATTGAATTAAATTTTTTGAGTTGTACATTTCAGAGGATGCAAAAGTAAGCCAAGCCGAATTTGTGACAGTCTGGGTAGAGATGTCTCTCTGATAAACAAGCAACATCATCCAGAAAATAGCCGAGTGTAAATTCTGATCTTCGAATCAATAAAAAAACATCATTTTAAAGGAGTTTTGTGTCAATTTTTGTGGCCTGTATAAGTATAGACTGATGGTAAAAGACACAAATAGGTGATGGCAAAATGTCCACAATTACTTAATTATACACCTCACGTGGGTGGTCAGGTGGCATAGTGGTAACACAGTTGCCTATTACGTAAGCGGCCGTGCGCGTGGTTCCATTCCTCGATTTTCACCTGCCGTACCACGTGGGTTTTGCCCAGGTACTCCGGTTTCCTCTGACAGTAAGACCCTTCTCTCCCTCAACCATCAAGGCCAACAAGCATGATTGATATAATTTAATTTGTAATCGTTGTAAAATAAATAGTGTTTATTGTTTTCTTCTTGATTTCACATGAAGAATGATTAAAAAACACTGTGAATTGAAAGCGTGCCTTACGTAAACATACAAAGTACTTCAATTTATAAGCAAGGCAAGTGGGGAAAAAAACAATAAATTCATCAAAGATATAAACTTTCTATTTTTTTTATTATAAATAATAAACACAACAGTTGTGTTAAATGAGTAGTAAAGCAATGACATTCACAAATAAACAAAATGTTTCCATATATCATTCTCATTAGGAAAACAAATAGTTTATGAATAGTATTTGTATTCTGATCTAACAGAGTTATACTTCCCTTCCTTTCACTTTGTCAGTATACCTAACTGTTGTTAAATCTAATCACATATTTGTACTAACAGGAAATGTGAATATTAAATAAAGTCAAATTTAATAATGACACCCTTCTGAATATGCGCGATGTTCCACATCAAGTACTAGATCTATAGAGAAAACGTAAAGATAGTTGAGTCAATGTGGCCAAATTAAAAATTTGCTTCAAATTCAATGTGTCAACAGTGATATTTGGGTTATTTGTTTTTTCCATATGACATAAATATTCATGGTCAAGACCTAATTACGTTTCTATTTCTTACTTGATATTTCAATTACCATATTGGAAAATACAAAACATGGATTTGATTCCACTGCATCGTCTATTGTTACCTGTTTAAACAATGCTCAATCAAAATGTGAAAGACAATCATAAGGACATTGTGCACGTATACATTACGTGGCAACTGCGTAGAACATTATTCATTAATACTTCATTACAAACGGAGATCAAGGAGGGAATTTAAATTATATATATCCAATACACATATTTTTCATAAATCATTCAAAACACATTCATAATACATAAACTCAATTTAAAAAACAAATATACTGTTGAAATTAACAATCATCCTTCATTTACACATAATTATATATATAACCATCCCTCAATCTGACTGGAGTCCTGTCTTGTGGAATGGAATGTTTCCCAACGGCATCCTTTTCATTTTCATACTTATTTACTCTTTCAAAAGATTGAGAGCAAAGTTGCTAAAAATCCACTGATACATATAATTAACACAGACTCTGATATACCTCCAAATATATCCATCAGATTTCTACTACCACATACAGCATTAGGGTCAAATGAAACCTCAAACATGCTCTGTCAAGATGAGTTTAATTTACAGCATCTTATCATCATCCCAACCATATATATTAATTTACATGCATTCTAATCTGATACAAACTTTTTTTCATATCGCTTTCCCGTGAATTACACTTCCAGCAGAGCTCTCAAGTTTAACATCAACATTTGATAAAGTGACCAAAACAGTTTGTTACACAGGCTAAGTGATTACAACAGTTTGAGTGTGTCTACATGTTGTATAAACTCTTCAGGCAAACAGTTTACAGAAATCTCAACAGTTTGATTCTGATGCCTATACGCTGTACGACTTCCTCAGGCAAATAGTATACAGGACTCACAACAGTTCAAGTTGTATGCCTACATGTTGTATGTCTTCCTCGGGCAAATAGTATACAGGACTCACAACAGTTCAAGTCGTATGCCTACACGTTGTACGACTTCATCGGGTAAACAGTATACAGGATTCACAGATTTGATATTATCATTACCTAGTAAAGACAGGCCACATATCCCAAACAAGGTGTGGAATGGGTCCACCTACAAACACAAACACGCCTAAGTATCAACGCAGAAAATGAAAACAACAAATTCACCGTTTAAGAGATGGTGCTTCATATTCATTAACAACCAAATTAGAAGATAAGTATTTCATTCGGGATTAAAATTATAGTAAAAATGTACATTGTGTAGATGCAAATTGTGTTTGCTGTTGTAAAGTTTTACTATCATAAAAGATAATACCAAAAGATGATGTAATGTCTAAAATTAAAAAAGTGTGTTGTCTTTTCAACAATTGCACCACATGTATAGGAATTATAATCAACAGAATTATCCATAAGTTTAATTCATCATAATTTAAATCACTATTAGTTCACATATTTCTTTCCACAATATATTCTAAATATATTTTGTCTGGATAAAGTTTTTTCATAAATGTCAGATAAACATGTATGATCAGACTAATTACATATAACCAAGAATCACCTGCAAACAATCTAAAACTTGAAATAACATTATCTGTTATGTCATTAATTAATAGTAAAATAGAAGAGCCCAAACATAGATCCTGGAAGCTCACCTGTATTTATTGATTAAGTATTGGATTGATAAACATTGTTGACTATGCTTTGTTTTTCAGTCAGACAAATAGGCTTTTATCATAATTTTAGTTTATACATAAAACATAAATGTTGCTTCCAATCAAATGCCTTACTAATATCATAGAAAGCAAAGATCAAGTCTTTCCCTTTAATTGTCTTAGTTAGAGCTCATTGTTTTAAAGAGATATATACAAGTTGGGTTACAGTTTAGTCTCTAGGTTGAAATCCAAAATGATTTTCACAAGGCATATTATGTTTTGTTATATAATTATAAATATATAATTTTTATTTTTTTCTCACATTCTAGTTAAAAAAGTAGAAGTTATGGTAATGAATTGCAGTTGTTTAGATAACATTCATTCTCCATTGCCTTTAAAAAGAACATTGGCTGCCTTAAATATGTCTGGAATTTCACCCTGAGATAGTGTCCTAATAGATAACAACTTCAGGATAAATTAGTGGGGAATTTGTTAATGATTTGAGTTAATATACTATCAGGACCAGCAGATTTAATTAGTATTCAGAAAGTTTAGTTGAAACCTTTATTTCAATTATATCTTCTTCTTCAAAACAACATAAGGGAGATAATTCAGGAAAATTAGAGTCAGTAATTTAAGAAATCAAAAATTCAAGGTTTCTACTTACAATATCGCCTGGTCTGTCTGATATTCCTCCTGTTTCATCATCTTGACAGGCTAAAATAAACTTCTCAAGCTTTTCCTGAAACAAATGATGCCACACATGTGTAATAAATCATAAGATTGAAATATGTTCTTGCAAGATGGACTTTTTAATAGCTTTAAACTTAATCATTTAAATGATAACGCAACGGTTCTTATCATCGTTTAATGCCTCTAGTAGGGATTGAATTTGTGATCCCTGGTTCACTTATATGAAAATAGATGTTCACTCTAAGGCTAGCTTAGTCAGTACAAAACTACTAGCATTTTATGAATGGCAACAAGCTTTCTCTTTTATATTAATAATAGGAAAATAATGCTTGGTAATGTTTTTGTCAATATTCCTAGGGTCTGTTATGTACATCTTTTATAACTCCGCCAGGGAGTTTATATCATTATTAGGAGCTCTGTTTCAGCAATCTAATTAATGCCCTTGTGATTATTGGTAAGTAGAATTCTCCCTAGGCTAGTTGGTATTCAGTGGCCAGTTGTAGTCAGTGGCTGGTATATATGTTATGCAGATCTAATATCATGCAGATTTAGCAATACCCCTTTATGTGCACACAAAACAAGCATTCTTGGTGTTTGTAAAGCAATGCAAGTCCCATACCAGTCCCACTCTAAAAATAGTAACAGTGACCTTAAATCCTGTCCCTGACCTCTGAAAACCACAAAAGAACAGATGCCTGCAGTATAACACAGATAGACCGGTAGCACCTATCAGACAAAAACATGCATCCTGATTAGGTAAACCCCAATCATAATCAGAACACTATATGTTGGAATGCTGTACTTTAACAATAGTCATACTTTTCAAAATATACATATATCTTCAAGATTAACTTATGCTGTTAAGAACTGAATATTTCCAATATACCGATCTCTTCAGATCATAAAATCATAAAATCTAATATTAACCAGACATTAAATTACCTTGTCAATCCAGTGGATCTTGCCAATGATTTTGAGAGAAGCAAGCACCCACCACGAGTAACACACATCTGGTAATTTTTCAGGTCGACCTGGAATTACAACAAATTGTGATAAATACAACTGTACATTTGATTTACTATAAAAAAATTATCACAAAATCATTGTTAATTTTTATAGATACAGATATGTGAATAATAAAATATGCTACACAACGAAAAAGATTTCTTTTCATCTAGTGGTTAATTATGACCTAGCCAGAACATTCAGATTTTAAATACAAAGAATATGGTTAATAACAAAAAACTACTAGTTTTATTAACTATTTCACCTTTCTATGTCACATTATAAGCACAATGTTTTCAATCTCCATATTTCTAAAATATACAAAATTTCCAAAGTTTGATCAATGGAAATACCAGAACCTTTCCTGTTGACAGTGGTAGTCTTACCATTGAGGCCCCCTGAAGGAAGCTGACGTTCACATAGCCACCAGCCGAGGAGATCTGCATTGATGTGATGGAGGTTGCCTGTAATGGCCAGGGTCCCCACACAGCAGTAGATCTGGCCAGCGTGGGACTCACTGCCTGGGCGACACCCAAACCCACCATCAAAGTTCATACAGGTCACTACAAACTCTATAGTGGTATCCACATCTATAGCATCCAGTCGGCCCTAATCAACATAATAAATATTTACGTCTACAGCAAAGGAAGGACATCATGTGTATACTGAATAACTGTAGTTTAATTGACACATCAAATTTATAAATCATTACATTCAGAAACAATGATACACAAGTAAAACGTTTTTAAAACAATTATGTGGTATAATATTAAAATCTCTCAGGTTCTTCATATGCATTTGTTTTTCTGTTTTAGCGAAAAAAAAGATGTTTATAATATATATAAAAAGCTTTAAACATTAATGATTTTGAATGGGATAAACTGGCATTGGTATAATAAATAAATTCTATTTATAATTTTTTTATTGTGTTTGTTAAATCATATTTTTTACACAAGATGTATGCTACAATATCATCTGTCATGCAATTCACTAATTCTGCAAGTTTGACTAACCAACAGGGATAGGCAAGCCACTGCACAGAAGGAAAATCTCGTGTCAACTTCACCTAAAAAGTAAAACATTTGATTATTTAACAGAGAATCTAATACAAATAACTGTTTGGCATTCTTTCATATTTAATACCTATCAAGTGCGACCTTGGTACCCTTTCACCTTCAAGTCTAGAAGACTTCACTATGACCATACTTCAATGTGAATATAAACTTAATCTGTTGAGGACTTGGTTTATGAGATCTTTGGAACAAAAGCTTTCTGCGGCTATATACATGTAGATGCATATAGAGACAAACCACAGACTTTTCATACTATATATCCACTCTAACTAGTTTTTACTTGATGGGATATATTATCATTAAAAATACAGTTTACTGTACAAGTGCATTTCTTAAAATCTGAAAATGATTGGACTAATTAGCACTAGCTGGTATCCTTTACTGCTGGGCCTTACCCCATTTGTCACCGTAAAAACTGCCATCATCTTGTTGTAATGACCGGACATATTCCACAACCTTCTCAACATTCACAACATCAACAGCATCATACAAGGTCAGGATCTAAAAAAGAAAAGTCAAATTGTAACTTGGATTTCAACAGAGTTGTTTTACTAATACAGAAACCAAAATATAAGTTACATGTGAAAAGTCCCTGGGGAAGGTCTTTAAAACAAATACATAAGGTATTGTTTTCAGGTTTTCAAAAGTAAAGGGGGATAGGTATCTTGAATCTACTCATCCCCTCTATCTGAAAACGCAATTTGGCCATGCACAAGGCAGAAGTGATGTGGGTGAACTTATCTGTATACATTTATATAACATGTTTTATATGGTGACCTATGTATAGTGTTAACAAAGATTTTCTAGGATCAATTCTTGTGGCAAGTAGCTACAAAGTGCCTGCAGTGTGTGTAAGATATATGCATACAGAAGGTGGGGTCATTAATTACCTACCTGTATTGCACCGAGTCTGTACAGGAGTTAAATTTGCATGGGGTTGTGATCTACAAGGTACATTTTGTACACCTGTTGAATTCAGTGTAAATTAAATGTGTACAGGAGGTTAGGTCGTAACCTACCTGTATTGCACTAAGTGTGTACAGGAGCTTACGAGGTGGGATTTTATGACATACCTGTATTACATTGAGTGTGTAAGTGAGGTGGGATTTCCTGACATACATGTAATGCACTGTGTATGTACAGGAGGTGGGGGTCATGACATACATGTATTACACCGAGTGTGTACAGAAGGTGGAATTTCATGACAAACTTGTTATACACTGAGTGTGTACAGGAGGTGGGATTTCATGACATACCTGTATTACACTGAGTGTGTACAGAAGGTGGGATTTTGTTACATACCTGTATTACACTGAGTGTGTACAGGAGGTGGGATTTCATGACATACCTGTTTTACACTGAGTGTGTACAGAAGGTGGGGGTCATGACATACCTGTATTGCACTAAGTGTGTACAGGAGATGGGATTTCATGACATACCTGTATTACACTAAGTGTGTACAGGAGATGGGATTTCATGACATACCTGTATTACACTGAGTGTGTACAGGAGGTGGGATTTCATGACATACCTGTATTACACTAAGTGTGTACAGGAGATGGGATTTCATGACATACCTGTATTACACTAAGTGTGTACAGGAGATGGGATTTCATGACATACCTGTATTACACTGAGTGTGTACAGGAGGTGGGATTTCATGACATACCTGTTTTACACTGAGTGTGTACAGAAGGTGGAATTTCATGACAAACTTGTTATACACTGAATGTGTACAGGAGGTGGGATTTCATGACATACCTGTATTGCACTAAGTGTGTACAGGAGGTGGGATTTCATGACATACCTGTATTACACTAAGTGTGTACAGGAGATGGGATTTCATGACATACCTGTATTACACTAAGTGTGTACAGGAGGTGGGGGTCATGACATACCTGTATTACACTAAGTGTGTACAGGAGGTGGGATTTCATGACATACCTGTATTGCACTAAGTGTGTACAGGAGGTGGGATTTCATGACATACCTGTATTACACTAAGTGTGTACAGGAGGTGGGATTTCATGACATACCTGTATTACACTAAGTGTGTACAGGAGGTGGGATTTCATGACATACCTGTATTGCACTAAGTGTGTACAGGAGATGGGGGTCATGACCTATACTAGCACTGATCCCTCCACACTCATGCTGACACTGTTGTATAAACTGGAGGACCTGGTCCTTGTCCATGCGGTTCAGCTGCCCCATCAGGTCCATCACAGTCAGACCCCAGTACATGCCACTCATCCGAAGGTACTCCGTAATACAGTACTCCTACAAACATCATCAATGTCATGCTGGTATACATAGAAATGATTTCTAACAACAAGAGGAATAAATTTCCAATTACCCACAACTAATATAACCAGCAGTTTTTGCTGTTGTCAGTTAAATACAGAAAAGTTGGTACAATCGACTTGTCAATCGGATGATTATAACAGGTCTGTGTAAGAGCTAAATATAATAGATCCTCACATATTCTTTTCTAAAACTTCTGTTGGAGTAAATACTTTATTATATAAATGTATTTCACACCCATTTGATGAAATATGAATGTAAAAAGTGAGATAAAGCTACTACAACTGATAAATATAAGTGTCTTCTTGAACATATATTATATAAATAGTGCCCTTGTCTGAGGGGAATATGGAGGATTGTTTCCCCGAGGGAACATTATCTTCCCGAGCCGATATTATACCGAATAGATATCAATTTATCAATATCCTCCTCAAATATTGAGGCAAACCTCTTGGACGTCACTGTTGCGTTTGTAAGAATTGTCTCCCTTCTCAATGTTCGGGATTTTCCGTAAGAAACAATCGTGCGTTTTCTGGCAGAGCGGGGAACATTAATCCCACGGCAATGTTGACCGCTGTTTCTGACACTGCATATTGTTTCAGGTCATGTGATTAGGAATTGACCAATAATAAGGCGAGAATCTTACATCAGGTATAATAAACTATAATTGTGCATGATAGTACCTACAATGTACCATCCTGTTGGGAAATAGGATATACATGTATATCAAGACTGGAATCTCAGGGGCTGGTAGATTAAACTAGAAATTATCATGTTTAATTCTTGAAGTTATATCTTTTGTAATAAGCTGAATATAATATACAACAATGAACTTGTATGTTATTCAATTGATTAGACTATGAAAATAATTTGCATAACTATCAACAGTCTTCTTATATCTTTTATAATAAAGCTACTTACATAATCATCTTTCTTTGAGCCATATGCAGCAATGTAGTCACAATGTTTCTGTAGGAGTAAACCTTTCTGAGCACTGTCTGGTATAACAACGTCTTTTATTGGTGTACCCTTGAGAAAGAAATAAAAATTTGCTACCTTAAAATGTTGTCCTTAATTTTAGGTTCATTCGAATTCCTTGATGACCATATATATACATTCACTAATATTAATATACAGTATATATATCTTATGTCAGGTGATCACTATATGATGGCAGCAATAACTATATTAATTCAGATTTCTCTTCCTGGTTAAAGTATATGATCAGTTTTGAAAGTGAGATGTTGCTATTTCAAAATTGACACATCTAGACTTTGTTGGACATTTATAGCCTGGGTTATATATGTTTGTCTTTGGGAGCAAAGACCTTGTGAAAGACTGAGTAGAATTAAAGCCACTTGATTTCATTCCAGTATCAAGGGTTGGAATTTTCCTTCCTCCAAGTTGGTATCTGCTTAGAGAGAGATCAAAAATTGCAGCAAAATTCCATTATTTGTCAGGACTTCTATATGAAATGAGGAGTAATGAAAGATACTATGGCTGTGCGGGCCTCCAACTAGCCTAATCCTCTCCTGTTCCTTCAGAGTATAGTCATGTGCATGTATAGTCGTGGCTTGAGCTGTCCAACACTGGGTCTCTATATATACATACACTTGTACAGTCAAGTGTAGACTAAAGGTTACACAAAGTGCACTCCGAGTGCACTCCGTTTGGATTTGGAGTGCACTCCATTTGGACTCCAGGTAAACTTGGAGTGCACTCCAAGTTTACCTGAAGTCCTATCAGGCTCCAATCCTACCTGTGTCCACATGTATCACATATACTGTACCTGTAACCAATTGCAAGTACATATATACATAATGTTTATAGATAGATGTATAATCTTATACATTTAGACTCCTAAAACATGTAACAATAAGATATGTGTTACTGTTTTATCTTTGTATATATCATCTTATTTTTTTGTTGGTTGGTTAACTAACAGCATCTAATAGAATTGATTTTTTCTATTGGTAAACCCTATATAAAATGAATCTGGCACTTCATTGAAAAATGTATGATAGCATTTCTTTGATTGAAGAGTTTTAACAAGCCACGTAAATTAATAGAAATTGGTAATAAACATAAATGTAGTAATGGCAAGTTGTTTGTGGTCTCTCAAAATGTAGAGTTTGATTGTGTACTGGAAATATCTTGTAATCGAAGTGCTACATACCGTTTTTAATATTTCAAATACTTAACTTCCAACATTTTATATTTATCTTAACATACAATACAAAAGAAAGTTTTTTTATCACCTTGATAGCATATTCCGGATCCAATGTCTAATATTGATTTACAGTTTAACATCAGATTTACAGTTTAACATCAGACTTAAATCAGAGATGAAAATGGACTAAGGGCAAAAAGGCTGAAAATTCGATTACTCAATCTTTTCAATGGGAAAAATAACAAGTTTACATTACACTGATATTCTCAAAAAGGCTGAAATCAGTCAATCGCTGAACATTTTCATCTCTGTTAAATTTTCTGGCCCTGACACCATGTATGGTATATATATGGTATCAGGGCTAGAGGAAACTCAGGCTGACCTATACCAAGGTCATATAGAATATAGGTACAGACTTGTGACTGTCTATATCTGACACTTTTGAAATGATATGATTGTCCATTCCTATTACAGTATTATTACAATAGTTATAAGTCATTATTATAAAAAAAAAATATTTGAAAAAAAAAAGATATTTTATTTCAAACTGGTACTATTACTGGAAGTATGTATAGAGTATTAGAAGTCAATATGTAAATCACATAGATTAATATAATTTTCATGTTTGAGTTAAGTAAATACTTATCATATATTCCATACACCAACTGCAGCTGGCCTTATGTCTTTTTTTTTTGAAAAGTTTGAACATTCAACTTTATGATTTTACATTCATGACCTGTATCTGTTACATAAAATGTATGAGTGACACATACTATGATATACATATATTGACTGAATGGGAATAGAAAACGATGTAGTTCCAACAGGTCAGTTTTACAGGTAAATGGAATGGGGTCTTCCCCGAACACCAACTCTGGTTAGGGTGGGGTGTTTACATAGTGTGTGTTGATAGGGAGTTATAGTCTGTTACAGAAAACAGGTAAATCAGAACACAGGTAAATCAACTCACCTGTTAGGTGATCAGAAAATCATCAGCTGTTAATGATTGCCAAACTGTTTCAGAAATAATGTATAATACCAAGATTTAAGATTTTTTATTTCACTCTGACACACTTAAGTGTGTAACAAGAGGTCAAACAATACATATCAATTGTATAACATGGCAAGGAGAGTAGATGGACAAATTGAAAGATCCAACCAAAGATATATGTCTCCTATCCAACAGGCTGTAATGAAATAATGACATTTTCATATACTGTACACAATAAATTTTCAACTTAATTGTTTTTTTTAGAATTATTTGTAATTTTGCAAGAAATATGCTTATCATTTTTATTAATCATACGTTACCTATTGCAAACATTCTTTTCATATAAACCAGAGACGTAAATATTACGTCACAGGAAAATAGAATTTGTCTGCTATGTTTTACTGGAGTTTAATGCGAGTATCACTATTTATTTTTATGCCCAGATACATTTGTATACATGTAAGTCAAATTCGTAAAAAGTATATACACCTAGTTATTATACATGCAACCCATCTATTCATAAAATGAAAGGATTATTATCATTATGCAGTATTAGTAGAGTATTTTCAAATCTATCTATGTTCATCCAATTACTAGAAAGACATTTTAAAAATAATATATGTTAATTTCAAACATCAATTTGTAAAATATATATATTTTAAAAATATGGAAATGATATTTTCTAAAACTTACATGTTATCATAAGTACTACAGTATGGTTATTGAATGAACATTTATGCAGTGTATACTACAAACTTTGTCTAAATGTATGAGAAATATGACAGTGAAAACTATACCCGATTCATATACCTGATCGAGTTGACCCTATGTTTTACCTGTATTAGTATTCCGTATTGAAACAGACTATAACTTAACTTCAAAGAACTTCCTACATTAACACCTTCCTTTGTCTTTACCAGAGTTGGTGTTCGGGGAATGAGCCAATGGAACTTATCCAATGACGCCTCGGTTTTTCTTTGATCTTTTGTTGGCGATATATTGCATACTATGTGATATTTCAAATATCACATATGTGATATCTGAAATATCACATGGCATTTCTGATTGGTCCATGCCTCAGTCTTGAGGCGGGGCCAATTTCAAATGTAGGCGTGACAAATGAACAAAGACAGGAAATGCATTTCAAACAAAATTTAATGAAATACGAGTGCCGTTTAGAAATTTTCCGTCTTCTTTCATCACCTTGTATGCACGTACAGCCCTGCTGCGATGTACCGTTCTGTCCATAATGAGTTGTTCATCAAAACCTGACCAAACAGAATATAAATCCCTGTTCATATTTTATTAAGTAAAATCTATTTTAACAGGTCAGTAAAAAAAAGCATACATTACATGATTACATATAAAATTTCAGTCATTTAAAAAAAAATGGTTATACAGATTACGCTAAATGTAACAATATACTTTCGTTGCACAAAAATCCTATCATAAACAAAATCGCGATGAAAATGATAACAAGACGAGTGGATAAAAATACCGATTAACCGATTCATTGATTTCTTTAAACAATTTCACGGATTTTGAAACGATTTTGTGACATTGTGAACGTCGAAATTTACGAAAAATATTTCATTTCACAATTTGTTCAAACGATATGATTTTAGACTTACCTGCTTGGTAAAGGGAAGTAGCGCAGGTCCTCTTTCCGGAATGGTTTATGTAATTTCCCTCAAATCCTGCAGCCTTTCACATGTTTTTCACATTACCATTCAGTTCATTTACAACAATTGGCTGAGTTAATTCCTTGGTATCAACAATTCCAATGTCAGTAGCTACCGTGTCACTATCTTCAAGTTCATACTCATACTTATCTACGGCCTGTGATAATGTTATATCGTCGAGGTCAGTGAACACATCGACATCAGTGATCAGTACCTGATCCATCATGGTTGACAGTCTCACTAGAAATGAATGGGCTACTGTGACAGAAAACAAAACGAGTCAGAAATTGGCGGGAAACATATCACAGTGACAGGTTCTGATCAATTTTATAGCTCCACCCCTAGGCACGTGGGTGACAAAACCTCGGCTGTCATTGGATAAAACAGATACAAAATGGGTACTCGTGACGTATCGCATATATCACACTCGTGCTACGCACTCGTGTGATATATCCGATACATCACTCGTACCCATTATGTATCTATTACATGTTAACATAGGTTTCCGTGTCCAACTGCCCAGAGGCAAATTGTACCTCAGGCTCTATAATCTACAATGTGTATTAAATACGGGTATAAGGCTATAGGTTGGTTTTGGGAAATGGTGAATTTATGCTTATTATACCATTTGGAATTACACTTAATTCTTTTTTTTTTTTTACTTTAATGTCTTTCTTTACAATTAATTTTTTAAAGCGATGTCTTTATATTTTTGAATATAACAAGATAACAACTGCATCATTTCTTAATTTGATTTGCATTCATTTTTTCTGAACTTATATCATTCAACATTGTACCTCTACATACCGGACACCTGCATTGACCGGCATATACGTTTGGTCTCAATGACTTACGGCTTAGACAGGTTACAATGTAATAAGAAACAGCTGATTTTTACTTCTAATTTCAGTAAAGAATGATTTCATTTCAATAGAGTTGGTCTTCTTAAACCTGTTAACCAATTTGTTAATGGTTTTACAGCTTATCTTGACATTTCCACCTCAATTCGCTGGTACAATTTTGTATTTCGTTTCAGGCCTCTTAGATGGAGAGCTACAATATTAATCCTTTCCGTCAAGTCAGGAGATAATCTTACTGTTCTGTTAATTGGCCTGAGGTTATAACACACCTTGCTTTGCACAGCTTCATCATTTGAAGCCATACAGTGACAAAATTGACATAGGTATTTCTGTGAACCCAGGACAGTACCTGTAGCTGGCTCCTAAAACTCACCTGTCACAGTTCTCAGGTGTGTCAGGCCAGAGTCAGTCATGCATGACCAATAATAAAAGCAATTAAACAGATACTGTCATTCATTATGGGTAGTCCAGAACTACATACTTGTGTGAACTTTATGTCTGAACATTAATTTAACCAGGTAATACTCGTAAATATGTAGAACTTTGTAAATGTATATTTTTCTAATGATACATTTAAATATATAACCTATATAAATTAAAATGATTATGTTTATTTTATAATTACTTGCCTGAACTGAGTACATATATGTAGAGAATGTCTTATTTAAAAAACATAATTCATTAAATACTGTAAACTTTCAATATTTTGAATAATCAATAACATAATATAGATACATTATCTAAACTTCCTTTACAGTCATGATATATGTACAGTAATAAATATTCTAATTGAAATAATTTTCAATTCCTTAATAAAATGAAATACAATTTACTTGCATCTTAATAATCTATTCAATTGTTTATTATGAATGACTCATGTTAGCCATGCATGACAACAAAGTCAATTAGGCCACAGGCCTAGGGTCACGGACATGACCCAATTTCTGGGGAAGAAGCGTTCTTTCCTCCCAAGAAACGTTGTTTCATGATGTTCCGTGTAATTATGATGTAGAAGCTACCCGCTAGCAGGCCTTGTTCAACATGTCATGTTACTGCATCATGTTCAACAAGTTGCTGTGTCGAGTGTGTAGGCTATATTCACTACACTGAAGTACAATATCAAAACAATTAACCGCATTTTTGTATAATAGGATGATACTATCAACATTTTAAGTACGGCAGTCTTTACGAATAATCAAAAACTTACCATGTCGCTAGTTCAATTTTTTTCACTTCATGTCTCGTGTGGATTACTGTCAATACTGAATCCGGATGTAGCATTGACATATATAAATGTAGAAACGGTAACTACGCTAAATATCCGGATATATTCTAAAATGTTGAGTCGTGTAACATTGGGATACTGTGCACGCAGACCGAATATTCCATACGGATTGTTAAATTCAGAACTCAACAATGCTGTATTGTGAAATTACAAATACTCCACTAAACAGAGGCCCTGGCCCTGTTAAAACCAGAGACGGTATTTTATCACGCAGACATGTCTCTGTTAAAAGGTACGTAACGTGTAAGTTGCATATATAAGGTTTCATGTGTTGACCTGTCTCATGTCTCGTGTGAGGATCTTTCGATTCGACAAATTCCATTGCAATGATTACTGTGCAAATGTACTTGATCGTGTGTTAAAAAAAAGCTTCAGGTAAAAATAAATTTGCTTTCCTTGCATGCAGCCATGCTGATGTGATGATAACTCTATGCACGTGCTTTCCCAAGGCCATATTACAGTTATTGCATTGTTAGATTGCATTGTATTTCAAAAATATTGGCGTTCGGTATTTTTAGGAAGCTTGCATCGGTGGGCTTCTTTGGTTAAAAAAGGAGCAAATGTGACCCTTTATATTTAAGTTTGTAACTTTCATCATAAACCAAATACACTATCGGCTTTCAAAACATACCTTGCAAACGGTCTAAGGGAGCTAAATCCTGTATTCACCAGTCACATCACAGGTATGTATTATAGAACCCTCCAGATTATGGTCCTAACATTTAGAATTTTAGACCCGTTATCCGGGGAACACAAAATCTACATACATATATATCTTATAATCTATTACTTATGAGAATGTGCTTACAGTGTTCATTTTAAAAGATTTAAATGAGTACATAAATCAGTTTAAATCCATTTGTTAAAAAGTTTTCATATTAAAGGTATATGAGATCTATGTATTTATGTATCTATTTTCAATATCTGAACATTTTCTTTTAGAGTTTCAAAACTCTTTCTTTTCAATAGCTAAGGGATTTTGAGCGTTAAATTTTGGTCATTTTTTTCACTACAATTTAAAATATCACATAAAGTAAAGTATTAAATGGTTATACAGTCAACATAGTGAGTTAAATTCTGATGCTATGCAGAACATACATCCTTTATGTTAAACTATACAGATGACAGCAGTAATAGGTAACGGGTGGATATATGTATATCACATTTAGTTTCCAATTTATACATGTATATATATACAGATTGTAGTACCGTTTATGTTAATTAGCCAGGTTACTATATAATACAAATAATGACATTAATGCAAATTATGTATACAAATAAAAACAGAATTGTGTGGAGCCTATTTATAAGATATGGTTACCTGTGACAGAGATACCACAAGGATGTTCTAGCCAGTAACACTTCAGACCAGGGTGACGGAGAAATCAACTCTGATAAGAGGCGATATAAATATACCCTGTATTAAAAATATGGAGGGGAATTCAACAACAGAGCACCCATCTTTGAAAAATTGGGATAAAACTACTTTAGAAATGGAAGAGCAAAGAACGGAGACAGAGCATTGCCCTTTAGTCAATGGAGGAGAACAGAATACAACTAGATTGGAGAACAGAGAATCTGATTCTGCTGAAACAGTTGAGGTGTTGGAGGAGGTAGAGGAACCTGTGGTGAATTCGAACGTGGAGGAAGAAAACTTAGCCCCCGATGGAGGATTTGGGTGGTTCATTGTGTTAGGCAGTTTACTTGTCCATCTCTTCATAGGTATATAGTCGAGTTACACTTTAATATTTACTTTTCTTCTTTACTAGTCTTGGTGAATGTATGCTTGATGTGTTTCAGTTTCTGAGTATAATACACTATGAATTTATATCAATTAATTTCTAAACAAAAATGTAACTTGATATAAAAGGAATTATAATATTCACTGAAATTATGTACATTTGGTTTGATTTATCTTTAGTTCAATTTTCTTATGTATATGTTCAAGCCTTAGAGCTGCTTTCTGTTTTTAAAAAACACTTTTTATTGATACATATTACAGCAGTATATAGTAAAATCAAATACGTACATAACCTATTTTCTTTCCAAATGATTCAAATATTTATTAGTGTTTCTTTCTTCAACTATTTATTAGCTATCCATAATATTATAAACCAATGTATAAGCATATGATTTCATTAAACTTGGAGAGACAACTTGGCTAATGGTAATGATATCTGTACACACACTGAGGCATGTACTTACACACACTGAGGCATGCACTTACACACACTGAGGCATGCACTTACACACACTGAGGCATGCACTTACACACACTGAGGCATGCACTTAATCATGATTATAGGTGGAATAGAGAGATCAGCTGGAATCATTTACTTAAAGTTTGAGGATAAATTTGAAAAGTCTGCTGCCGCCACAGCATGGGCAACCTCCCTCCCAGCAGGTCTGAGATTGACTCTAGGTAAGTACATATATACCTCTCTCCTTGTGGGTCCCAAATTTCTAATTTAACTTTGCACATTCATGTAAAGACAAATACTATTTAGGAAATAAAGAACGCTCTGATTTTGCAAAAGTAAAAAGATAATTAAAGCTACTTATGCTGAAATTACATAATGATACTTATCCCAAAATTTTCCATAGTAATTGATGGAATCATTTGTAATGTTTTATCAGCATAGATAAAATAGGTTTTCATATTAACACAATACCTTGCCATTGTATAATTTTCAATATGATTCTTGATGTTTTAGGCCCTATGTGTAGCATACTTTTTCAATATGATATTTTATGTTGTAGGGCCCTGTTTGTAGCATACTAAGCTTTGTCAATATGATATTACATGTGTAGCATACACTGTGAATGTGATATTTTGTGTTGTAGGCTGTGTGTGTGGCATATTACTTTGTGAATGTGATATTTTAAGTTGTAGGCCTTTTGTGAAGCATTACTTTGTCAATATGATATTTTGTGTTATAGATCCTATGTATATCTTACTTTGTCAGTATGACATGTGTTTTAAGCCTTAAGTCTGAAGCATACTCCATTGAAATATTTAAATTTCTAGGCCCTCCATGTAGCATACATATTTATTACTTTGTCAATATGTTTTTTTTTGTGCTGCAGGCCCTGTGATTAGCACACTTTGTCAATATGATATTTTGTGTTGTAAGCTCTGTGTGTAGCATAATCTGTCAATGTGATATTTTGTGTTGTAGGCGCTGTATGAAGCGTACTTTGTCTGTATGTCACTATGAATCTCATGCCAATTGTGTAGCATACTTTGTCAACATGATATTTTAAGTTGTAGGTCCTTTTTGTTAGCATAATTTGTCAATATATTATGTGTTGTAGTCCCTGTATGTAGCATATGTTCTCAATATGATACTTTGTGTTGTAGGCCCTGTGTGTAGCATACTTTGTCAATATGATACTTTGTGTTGTAGACCCTGTGTGTAGCATACTTTGTCAATATATGATACTTTGTGTTGTAGGTTCTGTGTGTAGCATATTTGTCAATATGATACTTTGTGTTGTAGGCCCTGTGTGTAGCATACTTTGTCAATATGATACTTTGTGTTGTAGACCCTGTGTGTAGCATACTTTGTCAATATGATACTTTGTGTTGTAGGCCCTGTGTGTAGTATACTTTGTCAATATGATACTTTGTGTTGTATGTTCTGTGTGTAGCATATTTGTCAATATGATACTTTGTGTTGTAGGCCCTGTGTGTAGTATATGTTCTCAACATGATACTTTTGTTGTAGACCCTGTGTGTAGCATACTTTGTCAATATGATACTTTGTGTTGTAGGCCCTGTGTGTAGTATATGTTCTCAACATGATACTTTTGTTGTAGACCCTGTGTGTAGCATACTTTGTCAATATGATACTTTGTGTTGTAGGCCCTGTGTGTAGTATACTTTGTCAATATGATACTTTGTGTTGTATGTTCTGTGTGTAGCATATTTGTCAATATGATACTTTGTGTTGTAGGCCCTGTGTGTAGTATATGTTCTCAACATGATACTTTTGTTGTAGACCCTGTGTGTAGCATACTTTGTCAATATGATACTTTGTGTTGTAGGCCCTGTGTGTAGTATATGTTCTCAACATGATACTTTGTGTTGTAGGCCCTGTGTGTAGTATACTTTGTCAATATGATACTTTGTGTTGTAGGCCCTGTGTGTAGCATACTGTGTAACAGATATTCCGCTCGATCTGTGGTAATCACTGGAGGTGTTCTCCTGTGCATCAGCCTGGTCATCACTTCTGTATCACCTACTCTGTCGTTCACATATGCCAGCTTTGGAGTTCTAGGAGGTAAAGCATATAATTATACATGTATACTTTAAAATTAGTTAAGAGTGAAGTCAACGATTTGTTTCATTTTTGTAGGGCTCAGGTTAAATATCAAGGTAGTTCCTGGTTAAATGTAATACTTGTCAATATGGTAACAATAAGTATGCTGACATTGCCGAAAAACAGTAAGAAAAATTAAATGAAAAGGTGTTAATGGTGGAGTTTTTACTTTCGGTGAGTCTTAGTTTGCTACCATCAAAAACAATGCAAGGATACCTTTGTTATACCTTTGTTAATTGATATTGCATAAACAGCAAGTGTATATGATATAATGCTTTATTGAGTTCCTTTTGAGAGTTTATTTGTTTGTAAATATTGGCTTGATATGAATTGACAAAATCAGATTCGATAAGAACAATTACAGATACTGAGAAAAAAACGAAATGTTCATGTATAATTACAAATCGTTCGATAGTTAAATATTGTTGTCAGAATCCAAGATCTGGTGCAGAAAAGTGAAACTGAGATGAAATGCAACGTTGTATACAAAACAACAAGAGGATACCAACATGCAAACTTCGGACCTCAGAAACATGCGCAATTTCTGTTGATGAAATCTATGTCCGAACGATGATCATATGAGTGTTTGTGCCTAAATGTAATTAAATCAACGCCCCGAAATATATAAGAGAAAGGCGTATCGTATACAAATACCGTATTTCTTAGCGGTAATTGGTGGTACTTCGGGTGGAATAAAGAATTTTCAGGACTTAATACTCGAAGAACTTTGGTTAATCGTGAGGGGAAAAATACTGCCTTAATAATAATGTAAAGGTTAGAACTGTTACTACTTGGGAAAAAACACATATTTTTCAGTAAGTTTAATTTTGACAACCTTTTACCCAATCTAAACGAAGGAATGCCCCTTTAAATTATTCTAACTCAAAATCCTATTAAAGCTAGCGCAAAATCTTAATTAAAATTGTCATCATGTATATCTAGGTCTAATCCAGGGCCAGTATTCATGAAACCGTCCTCGTGCTCACACTTGAAATCTGTGCTGAACCCAACACTCGTTCAACTTGTTTACTTGTAAATGATGAAATAGCAGGTTGAAAGAAAACCCTAATATTAATAATATTAATTGTAGATAATATCTCGCTTTACCTTACTTGAAGTCTCTTCGAAATCCCTTCAAATCACTGAAAAAAATCAAATATAAGGTTTATCACCAACACTATCTTAGGGAGCAAGACAAGGTTTTATGAATACATGTATATAGGGGACCTGGATATAATCATATTCTTGTACAAAATCTGATGCCAACTAGCGCAAATATCATTTCATTGAACACCGCAAACTGCTATAACGCAATGGAATACACGTCGAATATTTCTCAATGGGATAATGATTTAAAAATATTGCCATATGCATGTCTCCCATTGATAAGTACTCTTCGTACTTTTTTGTTGTTATTTGGCCCTGTTGGCTGGGTCCTAGGTATATATCGAAGTCTTGAGAGTAAATTTGATTTGTCAATCTTTTTTAGTATTAATTCGCATCTTCCTAGATATTTCGGTACCTAAATAACCCGAAATATGCGGATATGGGTAATTTCAGAAAGAATAAATTTGCTTCCAGATAATCACTATCATCTTATTCTTTAATAAATTTGCGTCCAGATAATCACTATCATCGTATTCTTTGATAAATTTGCTTCCAGATATATTATGTTTATATTAGCAACTACGAGGTATCGTAGATTATATACTGATACAGTATACTGGGTTCTTGCAGGATTTGGCAGACTGCTAGCTTACGCCCCTGCTGTAGTCATAGTAGGAGAGTACTTTAACAAAAGACGAGGTCTTGCTGTCGGCATTGCAACATCAGGTGTTGGATTTGGCTCTTTTCTGTTTCCCACCATTATTGAGACAATCTTCAACTTTTATGGTTTCTTTGGTGCTTTTCTTATCCTTGGAGCTGTCATGCTGAACATTTCGGCCTGTGGCTGTTTGTTTAGACCCCTCTGGCTCCATTTGAAGATGAAGATACATGATGAAAGGTATTATAATTTATGTTCGGTTTCCAGTTCACAATTAATCTACGAATAAGTACATTTAGAAATTCTAATGATATCTTTATTAAACTATCGAAAGAAACAAAATACATTTTCCAGTATTGGCCGAGGGTTATTTTCTACAAAAAATGTTTCGAAGCCATATTATGGTGAAATTTTCTCTTTTGGAACACGAATGTTAACACAAGGTTCGAAGTTTTCATCACATCGTTAAAGTAATATACATCCAATAATTAAGGAGATTTATATACAGCTATATAATATCTTTATCTTTTCCATAGGAGGAAAAGTAAAAAAGAAGCTGACGTGGGAGCTGAATCATCAGCTTTGTGGGAGGATGTAGAGGGAATGCAAAATGATAAAAAACTTAAAGAGGAACAAGTAACCAACCCGCACGTTGATGCACAGCCACAGACACGCCTGTCGAAAATAAGGAGGATGTTTTCATGTGGTCCCTCCAATAAGGACAGCAAGCCAAAGACCAAACTACTTGAATTATCTTTGATGAAAGATTTGCGATTTACTTCTTTTTGTGCGGCCATATTACTGTATACCATATCATCACAGGCGGCTTTTGTCTTCATACCTGCCTACGCCAAATCTAAAGGTGTATCCGAACTCCACGCTTCGTATATAGTATCTATTATCGGACTCTTTGATGGTACTAGTCGTATAGTGTCTGGATTTTTGCTCGATATGGCAAGTGTGAAACAATACCGGATTTATATCTACAATGCTGTGCTATTCCTTCTGGGCTTTGTGTCGTTAGCAGTGCCCAGTCTTGACACCTTTGCTGAGCTCTCGGTGCTTTGTGCCGTATACGGACTACTAGTAGGTGCCTACATCTCTCAGAAGTCTGTCGTCATTGTGGATATCCTAGGGGTAAAGAAACTTGTGAACTCGTTTGGATTACTGATATGTTTCCAGGGTATTGGTATGTTTCTTGGTCCTCCAATAGCGGGTAAGTTGCTACATCACAATACATTTAAGTATATATCTGTGGGATAAAAGTAAGACCAAGGCTTTAAGATTTGGTTTTTATTTACCTTTTTAAAGTAATTAATTTAAGTAAGTATTGATTTGATTTTTTACATTAAATTGAACACTACTTCATTCTGTCATACGCACACTGTACGTTGAGGATGGCAAGTACATCTATATGGACAATTTACTGGAAAGATCCTAACTTAAGTACATTGTACGTGTATGATGATAGACAATTAATTGTAAAAATAAGAAAATCCATTGTCGCCAAAATATCAGTTGATATACAAAGCAATTGCACTGATTATCGTCATCCTTTCCTGTTTCAGGTTTTATGAAGGATGTCAATGGTCACTACGATATCGGGTTCTATTTTGGTGGAGCATCAATGTTTTTGGGGGCTTTTATTTTAGCAGCAGCCAACGTCATTCATTATATAAGACTGAAGAAACAGTAACGTACATGACGAGGATTGATGTATGCAACAAAATCAACATAAACACATCAATATGATTTTATAAATATAATTTGAAGGTTTTTGTACAAATAAGTGCTTCTCTGACTGTCGATTATAACTGGTTTTGTGATGTACAATATATATATATTAATGTGTATATGTGCATAAATTTACACCAATAAGATTCTACCTACATATCGAAGTGTTCGGTGTGCAACATGTTAAGTTTTTTAGTCTGTTTTCTCGTTGTTATGTTTGAATGATATATTACCATGATCTTGCTTTACCACGCGTGTATACACCTGTTTGACTTGTTCCTACCGGAAACAGGTCCCATATCCCCATTTATGTATATATTTTTACATATTACCCTTTTATGATCAAACAGTATTGAGGACTAATTGTTTTTGATTCTTTTTGTACATTCAAAGAAGTACTGTAAATCACTTATATTTCGCGAGTACTTAATTTCGCGAACTCACCTAATTTGACTTATTCGCGAATACATAATTTCGCGAATTCTGATCTCATAATGACTTTAAATTCGCGAATGACGTTAACAGATCGGCGATTTTTCCATGTTGGTAGCCATTTTGTTTATGAGAGTCATGTGACAGTACAAAAAATGTCATGTGATTCATTCATGTGATATCGGTGTCTGGCCATACTGAATTATATTTACCGTACCTGTATACATGCTAAATGGTGCCTGGAAGATGACGGGACTACAATAGGTTGTGAGTTAACGTACATTGTAATTAACGTACGTGTGTATACACTGATACCGATGAACAGTTCTCGGGACAGTCTATTGTGAATGATTTATACTCCAGGTGATTATTTGCTCTGAATGTTTGAATTAAATAAATAATTTGTTTGATTTCAACTTTGTTATGGTAAATATCTTTTTGAGAATCAAGCGATGTGAAGTGCTATGTATACATGTAACCTTACATAACTTACAACAGCGTGGGTAATAACGTACGACGTATTCCGGGTGACCATCCGGGATCCTCGGGACCGTAATTTTTAAACTTAAATTAACTTCTAGACTACGTTTTACATGTAGTTAATGAAGTCGGAGTTCAACCACAATATCAGTGTTCAGTGGGTTTTTTGTGTGTGTGTGAAATTTTGGTGTTTTTGTAATATAAAAACACACTCTGATATAAGTATATAATTTATCATTCTATCAGTATTTTAACGGCGATGTTTGCTCACCAACTAAAGATTACGGTAGATTCAAAATACACGATGTCATACGTACACTACGTGAAGGATGATAAATAAAGGCAATTTATTGTGATGATCGAAAAATATTATGTCGCAAAAAATATACATATGCCTGCAGGAAATCTGCAATGCGATTACACTGATCTTTGCCATTCTTTCCTGTTTCAGGTTTACTTTCTTTGTCATATATAAAAACTATCAAAAATCGTTGTGTTTATGTCATCAGGAGACACAAAACATGTATATAAAATGAATTTTGATATTACTTTGATCGACATTTTACCATTTTTTTTGTCCGTGTAAATGCTAAGGTTTATAGTAAATTCGAATATGTTTTTGCATTATTGTCGACCTTGCCAATTTACTTTCATTTTTCAATATCGTACACTTTTCTATGCATTTTGCTTTGACTTCGATAATCCATCTACTGTAGCCTTTGCCGCGCTTTGTCGATCAATGCACGGGGCGGAATGTGGACCTACATCCTATTCGTGTTCATATTCTGGGTTCCTGGTTCTGAGATCAATGTAGGTAAAGACAACCCTTTATTCATTCAATGCCGTTTCTTGGTTGCTAGGTAGTACCTGCATAGAATGTCACTGTGCTCAAATTGTTTGTTGATGCTATTGAATCATTTGTTTGTTTTTATTTTTAAATTATTTGGCCAAAACTCTGTTTATAAGATGGAGACACTTCCTCCATTATTGCATAAGGTAGCTCATTTCATGACCATAATTTACTAAAATTAATGTTTACTCGCTGTTACGAATTTTTATACATGATTTATTGATCTTTTACGTCATATTCTTTAAGGATTTTGTAAATGGTTGTTACATACAGGGATTGCTTTACGTGTGTGTAGATAAAATTGTACTGAATTTTACATGAAAAAATTATGGCATCACTTAAAGATTATATTGTACAAAATATGGCCTAAAACATATGCATGTAAATGACTATTTTAAGAATGATTCTTAGTCATTCGTGAGATTGGATTGATGTTTTCTTGTTGTATTAATATAGTTCTCATTTATTAAGCGAAAATTACTTGTATATGATTGTGGAAATGTGATATTGAAATACAAAAATCAAATTAAATGTTTTTGTTACAAAACAAAATCAAAACACCCTGTATACGCCACAAAGATTGCCACAACGAGGTATTATAATTCAATCTTCAGTGAATAACGTATACTTTAGAATAGTATACAATGCACATAATCATCAATATTATGAGGTGCTTTCTCACGCATACATTTAATTAAGACTATTGAATTGTCTTGCATCACATGAAATCAAATATCATATATAACATGTATAACATAGATAAGAGAATTATTTTTGCTGTTACATATTTATGTTGCTATGTTTATAATAATGATGACCAAAAGTCATTTTAACAATGAAACAGTTAATGCGTGGGTTTATGTAGATGTTAACTAAAACTATGTATATGCATTGGAGTATTTCGATTAAATTTTTCTACCAGGCTTGCTTCATGGTCACGTTTTGGCCTGTTATGTAATTTTGTTTCATTAATTTGGAAAGACATTTTAATTTCCATATACCGGTATATATACTGAAACGAAAAAGAAACGCAACATGGAAAATTGTGATTAATTTTGTATTAAATATACATATCTGTATAAAAATCGCGGAAATAAACATGCACCCTGCCTAACACCCATACCAATCTTCAAAATCACCCAAGTGTGACTAGAGACCTATGCACTTCCGGCGCGGTAAAAACATCAAAAACCGTGCCTGTACAAACATATGCGTTCTTTTTTCATTCAAACCAGTATCAATTCATCACTAACATTGAGCCACATCATCGCCAATACTTTTGCAAACAATAATTCCTTTTACAATTATGCCACGGTTATCAAAGGTTGATAGAGGACGTGCTATAGCGATGCTTCTGGCAGGGAACACGCAACTTCACGTCGCTCGACAATTCAGAGTTCACAAATCGACTATTAGTCGATTAGTTTCACGTCTTAACGCAACAGGAAGAGTCGATGACCAGCCGAGATCAGGACGTCCACGCGTAACGTCGCGACGTCAAGACCGGGTTCTTAGGTTGGCACACCTGCGTAACAGGAGATTAACGGCCGCTGAAACGGCAAGGAATACGATTGGTAATCATAACCGTCGAATTCATCCCCAAACAGTGATCAACAGACTGCGTGAGGCTAATTTGCGTGCAAGGCGACAGTACGTTGGTTTACCACTAACACCGCAACGTCGAGCACGTCGTATGCAATGGGCAACGGCACATATGCCCAGACGTTTTCCTATGAGACGTTGGAGGTCTATGCTCTTCACCGATGAATCTCGATTCACGTTATTTCGAGCAGATGGCCGTCAACGTGTGTACCGGCGTCGAGGCGAACGTTTTGCTGACGCCTGTGTTTTGGAACACGACCGATTTGGGGGTGGATCAGTTATGGTTTGGGCGGGAATCTCCCATGGTTTGAAGACGCCTTTGGTGATAGTCAATGGGAATTTAACGGCCGTACGCTATCGGGATGAGATCCTTAGGCCCCATGTTGTGCCGTTTGTTAGGCAGCATCATCTAACCTTTCAGCAAGATAACGCGAGACCACACGTTGCAAGAGTCTGTAGAGACTTTCTTGCGACACAGAACATTGTTCCTAAATGCACTCGTCCAAGAATGGAATAACATTCCAATACGGAAAGTCAATGCCCTGATGAACTCAATGCAACAAAGAATTAGAGATGTGATAACTGTTCGAGGAGGACACACACGATATTAGGGCACGGTTTCAAAACTGCTGCCATTTCAACTTGGATTCACGTAGGGTACTACCAATCATGACCTTCTAGCAAAGTGACCTGTTCTTAAAAATCTCTAAACATTTAAAGGATGTTACATCAATATTCAATATTAACTATTACATATGAAATTTAAACATAATGCTCACAAGTATTATTTTATTAAACCTACAATTTGAAGTTGCGTTTCTTTTTCGTTTCAGTATATATACTTGTTTGAATTTTAAATTCGATTTTTACTATCTTTATTGTTTTGTTCATTAAATCGTTCTTGATACGATGCATGTCGTACACGTATGACGTAACTGAATCTATAATACCTCTGAGTGAATAATATCCGTTTAGCCATTTCTACAAAAGCAAATACATGTATGTGTAATAACTGATTTTTTTCATATTCTTCCATGTAGCCATTAACAGATATAAAAATGGTATCGTTTTGATTTCATTTTATATGCAATTGCGTTTTTCAGATACCCTACTAGTATTAAACTCTTTTCCGGTTTAAATTTTACAAAAAAACTTTGTAATTATTTATCTTATCAATCTGTTTTCGTCGTACTGTTTATTAGCATTTTAAAGTATTGTTGAAACAATTCAGTTTTGATGTTAGAATCAAAACATAAAACATGACGTCACATTTTGTGAAATTTTCGCAAAGGCAACATACATGAGATAGTGATTGTTAAATATGACCGGGAGTAATATTAATGATGTATTCGCTACTTCATGTATTTAGCATGCATAAGTACAAATTAGCTTATTGTCTGTGATATAATAATGTTATTGAATGTTTCTTCATTAGCTCGCCTCTGCGAAGAAGAGGAGAGCTGATGTTGTCACACAGGCGTCGGTTTTGGCATTGGTTTTGGTTTTCTAATATTAACATTTTGGCACAAGTATGGAAAGGCATGCTGATATTTGGTATTAGGCTCCATGTAGTGTTATACTTTCACCTCCCGGAGTCGAACTTCAAGATTTTTGCTGATTTTTTTAGAGTGTTGAAAGGCATTCACATTTTACTTTAAAATTGTGCTAGGGTGCTGATATTTGACATTAGCGTCGCTGTTTGGTTAGACCATAACATGCCGGAGTTAAACTGAAAGAGTTTTGAAAGACAAAACCTGCCTTTTGACATGTTTTTGACATATAACTTGTATTTAAACAATATGCAAAACAATAACAATTGATGTATTTTAATCATTTATTGACAAATATTTGCGAGAAGAGCTGTGCTGTTCTAAAACAGCTCATTTTTGTTTCAGAAAATGGTAATGGTAATGGTACAAAACGGTAGGACAACAGACATGGCCTATATCAGTCTTCTCCTACAGATATTCTTTGTGGGTATAGATGTTTATACATGCATGTAAATATCAATCAAAGTAAGTACATGACGTTTGTGTGTTGTGTGCATGGGAATTAGTTTTGAATGTTTCGATTATACGGGTGCAGTGTAATACAGATGACATGAATGATCACTTATCCGAGAACATGAAAAAATACATGTTTTAAACGGCTTCCCCCAGATTGTTGGCGTTATTTCACTACTTTTTTGTTGTTGGATACAACGGATGTAATTATTTTCTTAATATGAAACACTAATTCCAAATCTCATTATAACGAACGCAGTAATGAAACAAATTCGAAAGTATGAGTATACTTATCATTTGTAAAAGAATTATGGATCCTTAATATATTCAGAAACACACATATATATATAACCTAATATATGTTTCTGATATACTGTAAGCTTGGTACGAATGTTTACAGCACCACAAATCAGCGCGGGAGACCAGCTTTCTGTTACATGTTGGTGTGTTAATGATATGTTTATAGCTAGAACAATATTTCTATATTATTGTTATACGTATTTGCAAAACAATTCATTATACACTTATACTGATGTTGATCGTAAGATCAAAGATGGGAATATCATGTCGTTATTGTACTGTATCATATATATAATTAACCAGACTTTGTTTCAAAAATTAAATGGACCGTCAAAAGAAAAGCAATTGTACTTATTAATTTAAGCCCACCATCATTAGATGGTTGGACGTTTTAAATCACTCTACTTTCGAGTACCGTCGTCTGTTCGTCCTTAAACAATCCTTCTTATAGTAAATCCATGCGAAGTACTGAATGCATAGATGTCAGTTTTGAATCTGTTTTGTAAAACAACGTTGCCGACAGGCATCAAACTTGGATGAGGAGAAATTTAAATTGTTATCACTATTTCTTGAGGATTACCGAAGGCATACTTTTCAAGCTATTGTGAGTCTAATCAGAGAAACAACGGCTGACAGCCGGCCATCTTCCTTTTTGACAGTTGAAGTTTGTTATCTATTTCTTAAACATACAGAGGGATGTTCTTCTAAGTTCGCATGTTGGTTCCCTTTGATCGCTGGTTGTGCAAGTACAATATTAGTTTTTGTTAGAAAAACGAAACGGTTGCATTGCGGAAGATTGATATCGCTAATTCTTTTGAAGTACAGGAAGGATTTTTCTGAAACTGCACAGCTAGATTCACTCAGGTCTCAAGATCTTCTTGATCCTGATAACAGTTGGCGATCTTGGATTTTTACAACCGAAGTTTGTTATCGCTATTTTGTTAAAAGCACTGGAGGGATATTTCTCAAACTTTACATGTAGATGGTCCTTGGTTACTAGTTGTACCCGTTCATTTTTTAGTCTGACCGGGGGTGTATCTAGTTTTTAAAAATATAGTGCAAGGTAGGAGCACGCTTTAATTTATAATATTCCACAATTTGACGCTTCATCACAATATTGCTTTGTTTATACGCGTATATTTGCGTATTAGCCTTAAGTAAATTCAATTGTGTACACGTGTAATTTTATAGCCGTACCATAGTTTACACGGGTTTATGTGCCCAGATATGTTTATTTTTGTGCTCACATGAAAGCTTTTATTTGGCTTTTATTTGGGAAGTTTCAATGTATAATACATCACCATTTGTGCATTCTATTTCTATTCATCATCATTGTGAGAAATCATATGTGCTGATAGACTGCGGGTCAGTGCCTGATAAAGCTTTCTAAATTAATCAAATATGTAAACCGTGACCCACTTTGACCTATAGAGCTTTAGATAATGTTTCAACTCACTGTGATGTATTGTGTGATCACTAGAGAAGATGACAAGTGCAATGACATATATTTCATTCGACCTTTTTATACTTATACACACATTATATGCCTGCTGTAAAACCTCACCACACGTGTATATCCAAAGGATTTCAAATCAAGTTCGTGTATATGTACGGTTATATTGATTCTGTCATACAGTTCTGTTGACTATACTGTACTCTTTTTTTGCAATGCTTACAAGGTGTTGACATAAGAGGTCGCGAGTAATTTAATAACTAATACATTTTTATATTTCGACTTGCAATGTGTATACATTTGGTTATGAAGCACACCAGAACCTAATTGTTCAAAAAGTGCTTAGCCTAATTACTTGTTCAGTAAAAACTCTCATTTACTTCGAAACCTGGGTATGTGTATTCCTTAAAATAGGCAGGAAGCAAATAAAAAAATGTGTTCGACAGAAGATGCTTTTCAAGTAAGTGTTACCAGAAATGATTTTATCAGGATTTTATGATTGATTAGCCTACTCACCTTTTGAACAAGTGGACACAGTGTTTTATTCTGATCAGTTATTGTTGTTTCCATCGGATTTAACCTAGGCCTAATGCTACGTGGAATATAAAGCATGTTTTTCTGTTTTACTGATCATTTTAATTCCCTCAATTTATTTATATTAACACATTATATTTGATGACCGTAGTTATCTATATATGGCACTGATAGCACATATACCACTGCACCTTTGACATGACATTTGTCCGTTCTCCTTTTTAACCGTCTAGAAAGAAGTTGACCTGGTATGGCAAATATACTTGTACGGTAGCTATTCCTGTATGACTATATGTTTTACACTTTAACCTGTGACAGTTGTCCCTTTGACTTGCTGGCGGATCGTGAGTGACGTATATGCGGCAATCATTTTTCAGGTTAATTTTGCAACAGATCGTGTAAAAATATGCACATTTCCATGAACCATTTTCCAATCCTGGATACGATGCGTTCACGGTCGCTCTCTCCTTTTCTGGAATATGTCGAAGGAAAATCGAAGGCTCGTTCACAGGCTCTTCGAGAATTAAACAAAACAAATATGGATCAAACAAATCTTGAAATCGTCAAACCATTAAAATGACCGGCTTTGAACTTGGCTGTCGCTCCTCTGTCATACTCAAGATAAATGCACTTGTTAAGCGATTGGTTAGAAGTTTTTTACAGACTTCAATTGAAATGCAAATTGTGTGCCTTAGATTTTGCCATTACATATTCCAGAGGTGGAGGGAAGAGCAAAAGTAAGTAGAATCCTTTATGCCGTTTCTTTAGTATCATTGATTACAAACATGTAAAATTCAGATGTTATGTAACTATATAAAATTACAGAAAACAATGGAAAGCAAGGACCAATACGATGTCGTATATGAAGACGGTTGAATCAATGAAGAACCAGAATATCTTAGAATAATCACTAACACGCAGAAACGATGCAGAATAATCGCTATTGATAAACCATTGTAGGCAGGAAAACGGTCATTGAACAAAAAAGTTTAATGAACAATGGCACAGCATCACGAAGAAGTGACGACAGTGACACAGGAATGGCAAAGTTAACTAATGAGGTCATCTCCATTGAAAGAGAACATGACGATGAAGGTGATGTTGATATTACAGAGGATACGATGATGGAAGAGGATATTAACCGAGCCCCTGACGGAGGATATGGCTGGTTCATTGTCTTTGGAAGTATGCTGGTCCATCTCATTATAGGTAAATATCTGTAAGATACTTGTTTTTGAAATTTTAAAATGCATATTGTTACACACATTTTCTGATACTTTTTTCTCCAACAGAAAAGCTTTCTATTGTTACTTTTGTGTCAATTTCTTTCAACTTTAAATTACCTTACTTTTAATATTTTCACAGAACACCACATATGATTTACGACATAATCACACTGCATTGGTTACGTTTCAAATTTAAATATCAAATAATGTATACAATGATACAATTATCTAATTTAGCGATATAGACACTACATGTGTATTTCAGGTGGGCTGGAGAGATCATCCGGTATCCTATTTCTAAAATTTGACGAAAAATTCCAACAGTCCGCCGTCGCCACTGCATGGGTACTCTCCCTTTCATCGGGTTTGCGATTGACTCTAGGTAGGCTAGTTCTCCAACTTGCATTAAATTGATTCCCTAGTAAATCAGGATTATTATGTATTTTCTGAATCTATATTAGCTAATTAAGCAATACTACGACTTCTGACTCTTGCCAAGTCGTTCTTCAACTAAGTCTGCTTTTTTAAATACAACTAAACTGTTTGTACGCTGTTGATATGTATTTGTGTGGACAATACTTTAGATGAAACAAAGTATCCTATTAGGACTGGTTAATCGCCATTAATATTTTAGAATAGATGCGAATAGCGATAATTAAGAAAGTTATCCTTCCAGTCTGCAGCTGAACTGGTTAAACCAACTTATTATCACAGATAAGTCTATTGCAGAAATGTCGATGAATTGTTATCACCAAATAATAATCATACTTGTTTTTCGTAAGGAGGACTATTATTGAATTATTACAGAATACTTTTACACGCCGAATCTTCATTTCAGTATATGCCTACTACATCCAATATAATTGTCTATTGTAGGGCCTGTATGTAGCGCGCTTTGTAACCGATATTCCCACCGATCTGTTGCAATAAGTGGATCAATTCTGGTCTTTATCAGCATGATCGCGACGGCCCTGTCGCCGGACCTCACTTTCACTTACTTCAGTTATGGATTCCTTGGAGGTATATACGATTGTAGCAGTTTGATTAATTCGTAAATTGCCTACGTGTTAATATTATGATTTAATACAATTGTTGCGATAAAACTAAAATAAATTATCACATTTTTTTCAGGTGTTGGAAGGTTATTTGCATATGCTCCTTCTGTGATTATAGTTGGAGAGTATTTCAACAAAAAAAGAGGTGTTGCCGTCGGTATGGCAACGTGTGGGGTAGGCTTTGGAAGCTTGTTTTTCCCCACTATGATCGAAATGTTCTTCAAGGTTTATGGATATTTTGGCTCGTTTCTCCTGCTTGCGGGTGTCATGTTAAATCTTGCTATTAGTGGGTGCCTCTTCAGACCTCTATGGCTTCATACCCAAATGGCAGCAAATCAAGTAAGGTACGAAAATCAAGGGTTTTATCACTTCTTGTTAGGCGAACTTAATGTACGTTTTCTGGAATAACGTGAATTTTGACACTTTTTTGTTTGTCAGATTGAGTTTGTGACGTAATTATTTGAAAAGCTTAAATTCATGTTTTGTGTGACTAGACTGTGAATTACGTTCGCTTAACTATTTTTTCTGTTTTCAGAGGAAGACAATTAAAGGATTTGGAATCAGGAACAGAATTATTAGAACAGAAGTCAAACACCAATAAACCAAAGCAGGCTGAAAATAGATTATCAGTTTCTTCCCGTAAATCCAAAACCAAGACTAAGAAATTTATTGACCTGTCACTGTTAAAAGATTTTCGTTTTCTATGTTTTTGTGTAGCTATTTTATTATTTACTGCATCGTTCCAAATCGCATTTGTATTTATACCTCCCTACGCTAAATCAAAAGGAATGAGCGATCTACAGGCGTCGTATGCCGTTTCTATCGCTGGAATTTTTGATGGTATAGGTAGAATACTTTCAGGAATTGTACTTGATTTAAAACATGTCAAAAAGTACCGGATATACTTATACAATATCGTTATGTTCTTTATTGGACTGACGTCATTCATAGTACCAAATATTGACACATTTGGTCCCCTAAGCGTGATGTGTGGTGTTTACGGACTACTGGTTGGTGCATACATGTCGCAGAAGTCTGTTATTATCGTCGACATCCTAGGAGTGGACAATCTCTCCAGTTCCTTTGGTTTATTGATTTGTTTCCAAGGAATTGGGATGTTTATTGGTCCACCAATCGCCGGTAAGTATTTTGTGTGTGGTGTATTAAGACTATTGTTTTCCACTAAGAAGGAAAGAATTGTTTCTAATTACTAGTATACGTTAAATGGTTTAAAATGCGTTTGAGAAAGCAACTTCTGCATATATTCGAAACATACGATATATACCAATGTAACTGATGCTAGAAGATTACAGTCATGTTTGATTTGTTATTTGATTGTCTATTAAAATAAGCACATAGGTATACTATTATTATCGGGTGAGAATGGGTATAACTTTACAATGTAATTTAAGGCTTACACGTCTGTTTGATGTTTGTTTTCTGAAACTTTTTTTCAGGTGCCATGAAGGATGTATCCGGTCACTTTGGGGGCGGATTTTATTTGGGAGGATCGTCCATGTTATGTGGTGGTTTGATTTTGACAGCTGCAAATGCGCTTCATTATTTTAGGAAACCAAAACCAGATTTGTAAAAATTAAAGAATTGTACAGAAAATTCATTCATACTTCCATAAGCAATCAGAACTCCGTTTTTATAATATTCTGAACATGGATTTTACGATAATCATTTGATAAGACGTTTTTTACATATAGCTACAAGTATACAGTTTGCATGTGATAGAGGTGTCCAGGTATTTTGCTATTTTTTTTATCGCTGTCTTATACGTCAGGGAATTTCTAGTTTTACCTTTATCTCTAATTTGGTTAAATTCCCAAGATGTCGTTAAGTGGCAAGTTTGAATTTCGACTTTCTCCTTGTTATTGTTATTATCTAATGGAGGAAATGGATTGCATGACATTAACACTTGACATTGGTAATTTAAACACAGCATGGTGACGCTTCTAACACTTTTTTTAAAACATAACGAGTTCTGGAGACATCAATGTAATGCAAAACGAAAAAAACCTATCATATACAGTTTCTGTTAGTTCCAATAATGATTATTAGTTTCTTCTAACTCTAAAAAATTATTATATACCGTAAAAAGTTTCTGATAGATCCAATGAAGATTAGTATATATTATTTAAAGTTTCTGATAGTTCCAATAACGATTGTTATATAGCATATAAAGTTTCTGCCAACTCCAATAAAGATTATTATATAGCATATAGGAACCACGAAACCAAATTATTTCCGTTAGACGATAATGTTGACGTTTACCACTGTCGTTTTCAACACTAGTCCACTAGCCATAATTTTGAAGAATGTCATCTCGGAAACCTGTAAATAAAATGATTGAAAATTCTACCGATTTGAACTTTTTTTATATGGAGGCCACCATCTTGTATTGAATTCAGCACCAAAAATTCACCTAAGTTTACAACAAAATACACACTTAATTAACTCCCCCTGACAAAAACAGGCTAGAAAAAACAACGTTTTGTCTATATATTTTACATCTACATGTATCGCCCAGCCCACACATAAAACTTTGGAAACTTCTCTCACCTAAATATCTAATCAGTAGGATCCGATGCATTCACCTACTCATTAAATCTTCTGCCAAAACGGGGAAAACCCACTCTATTTTTGATTTGGTTCTGTGGTCCCTATTAAGTTTCTGCTAGTTAAAAAAAGAATTATTATATAGCATATAACGTTCATCTAGATGTAAACTAAAATTATATGCAAAGGAGTATTTGAAGTATGTTTTCGAGAAGGCATGCTTCTTGGTCGTTTTTTGCCTGTTGGTTTGCCTTTTGTATTAGTTTGGAAAAAACAGGTTTTTAGCATTTTTGTTTTCCGCAATAAATTGTTCTTGATAAATAGATGTACATTTAATGTGTAACTGAATATGTAATGCCAATGGGATATATATATCATTACAGTATTAAACATCTATAGTCATTTCTTAATCAAACATACAACTGATTACTGATTTATTATATATAAGTTCTTCCATGTTGTCTTTGATAAGAATTATTTAAAGCAAAATATTTGTATTTCATATGCATGCTCTTTATTCAGACACAAATGTAGTTTATTAGTATTAAACTATTTTTACGATCAAATTATACAAAGGTTGCACTGTTATTATTTATCTTATCAATATGTTGTTTTCTGGAATACTCTTCGATTATTGATATTGTAAATTATTGTTGGAAGTTGTCAGTTTTGATATCAAAATCATAAAATTAAACATAACGTCACCTTTTGTAACATTTTTTTGCAAAGGCTGCAAACGTGAGATAGTGATTGTGATGTTAGCATGACCGGAAGTAATGCTTTATTTGCTATACTTAAAATTTTTATCATGCATAAATACAAATTCGCTTATTGTCTATGATATGATAAGTTAATTGGGCGTAGGCGAAGGCATCTTTCATTTTATTTCAACAAATTGTACAAGATATTCTGGTTCAAAATGATAGGACAGCATGCATAATCTGTATCGGGGTTTTTCCTACAGAGTTTTTTATATAGATTTAACTATATGCATATACGCGTAAATCAAAATTAGTATATGGCGTTTGAGAGTTTTGTTTATGGATCTTTGGTTATTATGTTTTGAGTATACGGGTACAGTGTGTTGCAGATGACGTAAATAGTTATTAATCAGGGATCATAAACAAAAAAGAAATTCAAAACGGCTTCCTGCTGATTTTCGGCGATGTTTAAGTATATGTGAGATACATAGGATGTGATAATTTCTATTATCAAAGAGTTACTTAAATGCTATTATTACGAACACAGTAATAAAAAACCAAACGTATGAGTATTATCATTATTATTTGTAAAAGAACAATGTCTCCTTAACGCATTTAAAGCTTGGTGCGACTGTATACAGTACCAGCCTGGTGGCCATCTTTGATTTTGATAGTTGAAGTTTGTAATCGCTTTTTCTTGGTACGTACTGGAAGGTTTTTCTCCCACCCATTTGTAGGTTTGCCTTGGTCGTTAATTGGTCATGTTCAATTCATATTTTGATCGGGGGAAAAAAATGGCCAAAAGGCAGTCATTTCATTCTTGACATTTGAAGTCTGTTATCGCTATTTTTAGGAAGCACGAGGGGGAGTTTTCTAGCATTCCATAACAGGCAGCCATCTTGGATTTTACTTTAAGTTTGTTAATTTTATTACTCAGAAAGTTCTTCTTGGCTCATTCTTTCATAAGGCGATTTGCCTTGTTATCAAAAAAGAGAAGGAATATATCAAAAAAATCAGACTTACACATAACTAACAACAATTATTCAGTTGTGGGCACCAGGAACACTCTTGTATTTTTAATTTTGTTAGCTCAAAATGAAAAGGACGCTGTTACTAAAATGATATCACAATATGACGCGTCATCGCAAAATTGCTTTGTATATACTATTTACTATAGTATTCAATTGTGTGAATTTATATACCCGTTTCGCATTGTACATGGTGTCAGGGCTCCCAGATACATCGTATATTTTGTAAGCAATGGGGCATGAAATCGTTCTTTTCAAAAGCCACTGAACTACTTTTTGCAGACACCTCTTTGGCTAAAGATCCACCAAAATTGTACATTATATGGTCTCTACCCTTCAGGGACCTGAGGAGCGGTTCTGAAAGGGGTCAAATTAACTAATGTCTCGAAAATCTTCTCCTAAAGAGCTAGATATGGCAAAATAATACATTCTTCATGAATGGAAGTACTTTATCTAAATTGTAAATTTCATAGCCCCTTGGTTTTGAATTACTCCTGGGGAAGGGCTTAATTTACTGCTATTTACATATATTTACGTATTTTAGTATAATTTGTGTTTTTTAATTGGACATAGGTTAGCATTTGTTCAGGATGTGGAACGTCTAAAGGTCAAATGTTTTCCCGACAAAATTTAGAATTGACCAAAAATTCTGAAGTGCTTATGTAGAAAAATCACTTTTTAATGGAAATGTTTCAAAATTGCTTAGAATTATGAACTATGTAGAAACTGTTTAGAAATACATAGAAAATAGTTCTATGTTAAAGACTCAGGTGACCGTTAATCCCATGGGCTTCTTGTTCATAATCATCATCGTTTTGGAAATCCATGTTTCAGAATTTACAAAATTTCCGATTCTGTTTATCAATCGATCGATACACTATGACACATGACATAGTGTATAGATAATATATCAACACACTGTACTATTTGTGACGTTTTCCGTGATCACTAGCGAAGATGCAACAATGATAAAGATTTCATTCGACTTTTTATACCTTAAACACGCCTAGATACTAACGTAATGTACTAGATGTCCACATGGATGTTAAACCTTACCACACTCGTGTATTGGCAATGCATGTCGGTTCAGATAGTGTATATAGGCGGTACGTATAAAGCATCGTTGTACAACTGTTATGTGGATTCTGTATTGACTATACGAATCTGTGCTTATGTAATGCCTACAAGGTGTTGAGTAGTAAGTTCATGAGAACATACTGTAGGATTTTATATATGATATTTGATAGTGTTTTATCATTTTAAATGTTCAAATCTTTTGTTAACACTTGGTGATGTAGCACAATAGTACATTATTCTGATTGGTTACTGTAGTTACAATCGAATTTAACATAATCCTAATGAAATGTGACTTATCTGGACAAAGTGAAATATAGATGTATTTTAGCCGATTTTACTGAGCAATTCATTCCTCCAATATGCATTATATCATCTATTTATAGGGTCACATCGTACAAGAGTACCATTAGTTTTGTATAGCCTTTGCCGTTATCGATTGTAATCATCTATGTCTCTGCTATCACATATACATGTGTACATATACCACTTAAGTTGACTTAACCCTTGACATAACATTTTTCTGTTGTCCTATTTAACACTATGCGCCGCGGTTGACCTTGTATGACAATCATACCTATATTTTTACATTTGCTCCGCATTTTCCCATCGACTTCATGCTAAGGGGCAGTTGCCACCATACGCATTTTATACCCAGTGCTTCAGGCACCCGGTGAGTGTAGGAATACCGACAGCTATTTTAAATAAACAAGCAATATGGCGGCACCGCTGGCAACGACGTCTCGTTTGGTTAAGATTTACACAAACGCTATTCTGTATGTGATTAAAATTGCCATGAAAATGTGTTATTGTATTATTTCTAAGTTGAAATTCGTTATACTGCAAATGTATGTTCAAGTCAAATCAATAAGTTATTCGTCAACAATTTGATCAAACATGTCATTCCGTCGTCAAGACAATTTATGCCTATTCTTAGGTTAGAGACAATCGCCAAATAGCAATCTCGAGCAGTGTCTCCAGCTGGTATCAATTGACACTTCAAAATACCTCAGGTTTCGCGAGTTCCCATTTTACTTCGTGCGTGTTCAATTTCCACATCTAAACATGGCGGCCGACTGGATCACTTATGCTTTCTGCAAATCTGACTTCATGCGATCTCGCAGATCATAGGGAAACAGTTTTGCTGCAGTTTATCAATTTATAAGTATAGTTTGTACATGTTTGACATCAAATGTACGAAATCAAACGCTGAAATAAACGAAAAAGTGATGGAGATCCTGTTCTTCCATGTACTTTTTTGTTGTTGATTTTTTGTCATTTGGCGAAAAAAAAACTGGCGGTAATTTGCCTGTTGATTCAGTTTTCAAGTGAAAATTGTAAGGTAATGTAAATATAAGTATTGAATAGTGGTTTAATGTTGTTATAGTTGTTATGGCAGCAAGATGAATGTCGGGCAAATACCTATAGAACCCGTTAGGTTAATTGCCTAAATGACAGCTGTTCCAGTATGCCTTTTTTTGTTTTACACTTGAACCTGTGACAGTTGGCATATGTCGGAGAGATTTTAAGGTTCGTTTAATGCAGCTGCGTGAATTAAACAAAGCAAAATAGTCTTAAGGTCGCCATACCGTTGAAATGGCTTGCGCCGAACTTGACTATCACCCTTCTGTGATACTCAAAACCCAGGTTAGCGATTGATCAGGTATTCTTTTCGGTGACACTTTGGTGAAAGTGAGTATTCTGGATGCCGTTCTCTTAATGTTAGAAAGAAAACAAAAATATAAAATTCAGATGTAATGTAACGTTATAGTACCTAAAACAAATTACAGGTAATCATGGAAAACAAGAACCAATTCGAAAAATCAAATGAAGATGATGATTCAGAAAAGGTAGGTCTATCTTAAAATCATCGCTACCGCACATAAATGATGCCGAACAATCGCAATTAATGAACAATTATACGCCTGAAAGTTGCAACTCGGTCATTGAACGACCATGTTTAATGAATAACGACACAGCATCACCAAGAAGTGACGACAGTGACACAGGAATGGCAGAGTTAACTAATGAGGTCACCTCCACTGAAAGAGAACATGACGATGAAGGTGATGTTGATATAACAGGGGATACGATGGTGGAAGAGGATATTAACCGAGCCCCAGACAGAGGATATGGTTGGTTCATTGTCCTCGGTAGTATGCTGGTCCATATCAGTTAAGGTACAAAACTTCATCAATTTCAAAAGTTTCAATACCTTTTGTGACACGTATTTTGAAAACTTTTTTTTTTGGAATACGAATTTTGTTCTCCAGTTAATTAAATGTTTATTTCTTTCACCATTGAATAGGCTTACATATACTTTTTTTTAAAACATGACTCATGTTATACGATATATAAACTACATTGGTAATATATATAACATTTATACAAGTGATATATACAACAAAAACGTTTTCTGTGATACGCATTTCAGGTGGCCTTGAGATATATTCCGGTGTCTTATATCTAAATTTGGACGAAAAATTCCAACAGTTCGCCGTCGCCACTGCATCGGTGCTCTCCCTTTCATCAGATTTGCGATTGACGCTAGGTATGCTAGTGGTTCGTCAGATTATATATCGATATCTTGGGTAATACGGGATAATTTTGTACTTTCATAAATGTCCCTTTTTGGGATGTGTTTTAATAGGTTTACGTTAAAGTTTTATGTTATTATAATATCAGAGATTCTAGTGTTAAAAGCCTGAGCAATGGACTGCTGAATTTTACTCTAGAGTTGGACATTATAATTAGGGGGTCTGTAAAAAATTCCAAACGGAACACGAGTTTTTTTAAAAAGTTATTCAATCCAGACACTTTCTACTCTATCGACATTCAGATCGTGACGAGTTAGGAATATCATTTCATTGGTTACATACATGTATACTGAGAACCCGTTACCTATTTATCATTACGACAGAAGCATACTGAACCATGAAAACCTGGGATATTTAAATATGTCATTATCTTATTCGTGGAGTCATCTCTCAGTGAAGGACAGGGTGCTACAATCACGTAATTCTGTATGTAATGAATCTAGTTCTATTTTAAGCTTTGGACGTTCACGTGACAAAATAAGAAAACCCTAAAGTTGGATCTGACGAGGTAGCCGAACCGGAATCTGATAACCACGTAAAAATAATAATAATACGATAACTTAAACCAAGAGATAAGATACAAATAAGGACTCCATCCCATGTTGTATCGTGATCACTTATGCTGTATGCTTTTGATACCGCTAACAATAATTAACTGGTTAATAAGAATAGGCAATACCTTAACACCATATATTATATACAGTTAGGAGACTATACATTCATTATAACTTATAATCAGGTACTTATTACTTAGTCTAATTGCTTTGCTGTAAAACGAATCAGCTTTTGTTCTATACACAATGGTGTTTAGTGGTATCTTATTGATACCCGGATAGTTGACTTTATCGAAATGAGAGTTTGTATGCTTAATACTATTGTAGCAGTTAGACAAATGAGACAATACTTTGATAAAACAATTGATAATACAATTGATACAATGAAGACATAGGTAGGATATGCCTGCATTTAAGCATTGAACGGCTTTCAGTTGGCATTCATATTGACTATGAATGTCAACTGAAAGCCGTTCAGTGCTTATATTTACCATCTGCGATTTTTTATTTGTCGTGCGATTTTTTTTGAAATTTTCAAATTCAAATTTCAGTTGGCAGTTCATAAGCTGGTGAACTCGCAACTGAATTGGTAGGGTTATATAGTGGCAGTGCCATACAATGGTAAATATATATAAATGAAATAGCATAGGAGGGACAAATCAAATATATGAAACAAATACTGTCTGGTGTTAAAAGATTGGTATTGTAATTCACCACAGTATAAAAACATGATAAATTTTAACAAAATAAAAAAAAGAAATTTGTGATTTACCTCTAATTGTTATTGGGTGTTGAGGGGGCTACTAGCCTGCTTACTGAACAATATGTACATGTAAAAATAGCGTGCAGTTACAATTAGATATGTACACATTTTTAACGATAAATACTATATGCTTCAGGTATACAACGTCTATAATATTGTTCGCCTTACACGTACCCACATACATTTTCATGCAACCGCTTTAAATGTAAGCCATACGTGTATGATTAGATTGATATGGTTAGGGGTTGTACAAAGGGAGTAATGGATGCTAGCACATTTGAAAATTTCGAGTGTATAAAGTATAATCCAGTATAAAGTATACGCTATGTTTCCATATATTGATATATTGATAGAAATCGTTTTTGATTACATGTATTTGTATTACAAATTCAATCATCTATTGTCGGATTAACTAGCACCTGGATGCACTACACGAGCGTGCGTGCTTTATGATGGTGTTTTGTACTTGTAATTTACTGGTAATTTCATACGATAAGACACGGTCAGGATGATCACTTTGTGATTGACCAACCAAATATCGGCAATTAAAAGCCAGCTTGTCGCGATGTTTGGTAAAATTCTCGTTTATAGAAACTGACATGTTAGTCGGGGAATTCTTAAATTTCATGCTTGATTCAAGGAGTGTATGCATTGCTTCGTTCGTTCTTTGCCTCATTATGATATTTGAAGTGGTTTACACTTCGTTCTGGTCGGCTTCCCGACGCGATGAGACCTTTTAATCTGAGAAGACGGAAATTCCAGTTTTTCTTATGACATCTTGTTCTCAAGTTTAGTTCCTTAGGGGTGCCATTTCCATCTGCATTAAACCCGTTATTTCGCCCATAAGCATATTATGGACTGTCATAGATATGTCCCTTATAATGTCTGGTGAACGGTTAACATTGCATATTGGAAGAGTATGACCTTGAGGAAAGATGTCTCTGATAGTCTGTTAGTAGGTGTTATATTGCGTTTGTGTGGCCGTAATTAAATTAATGACAGACTCTGTTGTATATGCTAACTACATGTTTATTGATACATGGTTAAGGTGCCTTCTGATCAAGATACAGAATACAGTGTCGGTATACACCTGTGTAATATCCAAGATCGGGGCCTGGGCTGATAAGTCTTGCCACGAGTGAAGTTAATCAAAATACAGGCCTGTCTCACTCCAATCTTATTACGGTCGTTATGGATAATGGAATGGACATTACAGTAGGCACCAGGAGGAACAATGTTACCATGACAGGGTGTCGACATAGTAATCGTTAGGTATTGATCAGGTTGACCAAGGTTCTGACGGTAGTTTGTGGGAGGGTTTTCATAAGAGAAAAATCTGATCTTGCTTTCTAACTGTCAGGTAGTATTAGAGACGAATTATTAAAAACGGGTTATTTGGGGAAGCGGAAGAGTCAATGATGATAAAAGCGAAAGACAGTGTGCACGATCTATTTGAAACGCGCACCAAACTTGTAAACAACCATGTAGGTGCAGGTGTGAGACAGCAAGTCTATATGTGTATATAGGTAAGCGCAGAAGCATGTTCAACAGGTGTGACAGGCACAGGCGTATATACGGACAATCATACAAAAGATAACGTAGCGATATCTATTTTCCAACTCAATTCCAGCATATGATATTTGTTATGAAGACTATACTGCACATGACTGCTCCAAATTAGTATTTTACCATAATCTAGCAAATTTATCCAACCAGCAGGCCACAGTAGTTTGTAATTAAAACGCTTCTTCCAGAGCAATGCTATAAGTTGTCACTAGACCGAAAGCCGGTCACTCTATCGAATTTGATCAAGAAAACAAAATGACCGACAGACGGCCCTCTTGTGTTTTAATAGTTGAGGTTTGTTGTTATGACTATTTATTATGACGTACTTGAGGGAGATTACTCAAACTGCACTTGAAGGTTCCCTTGCTCACTTGTTGTGTCCTTTCAATTTTGAGTTAGATCTCGAAAAAAATGGCCGATAGGACGCCATCTTGGGTTTAACAATTGAAGTATGTTGTCGTTATTTTCTAATCGTACTAAAGGAATATTTCTCATTCTTCACATCGGAATATTTTTCAAACTTCACATGTTAGTTTTCCTTTGTTCTTGACTTCGTGTGATCATTTGAATTAATTTTACACTTAACATTTAATGTTTCATATCGCTATTTTTTATGATTTTTTGTTCTCACATTCCATATGAAGACTCCCCTTGGTACTTTCCCTTGTCCGTTCAAACTGTAAGAGTCTAATAAGAGAAAAAAGACCGTCAGCCAACCGGCTAGGATTTGGACTGTTAAAACTCACTCTGTCTAATTATCAGAAAGTTAGTTTTAGATCATGATTTCATATGACGGTTTCCGTTGTTATCAACATATTAAAAGGAAAAGAGGAAGAAATGTAATGTAGAGAAAGATAACTCTTACAAAGAACCTATAACAATCGTTCAGTAGTTGACGCCAGGATCCTTTTGAGGGATCTCTTGCTTTTTCATTGCATGACGCTACGTCACAAAATTGCTTTGTACGTATACTGTTTCCTAGCCAGCGTGTTCGCCGCATGTAAATAAATTCCAATGTGTGAATTTGTATAGCCTTATCACATTTAACTTGGAGTAAGGTGACTTAGATACATCGTATATTTTGTAAGCATTGAAACATAAAATATTTTTTAGGAATATTTTATGCTTAACACATCAACATTTATACATTTATTTTTTTATAAAATTCATCACCGTTTTGGAAATTCATATTTTAGTATTGCCTCGGGTTAATGCCCGAAAAAATATTTCCTAGTTTTTGAAATATGTAAACCATGACGCATTATGACCTACATTGTGTACAGATAATATTTCAACACACTGTGCTATTTTAGACGTATTCCATGATCACTATCGAAGATGACATGATGCAATAATGCTGAAGATGTCATTCGACTTTTTACACCTATACACATAAATACTTACGTAATGTAGTAGATGTTCACATGGATGTGAAACCTCACCACACGTGTATAGGACCTGATCACATATACATGCGGTATGTATTTAACATAATTGTACACCTGTTATGTGGATTTTAAATTGACTATACTTTACTATGAATGCCTACTAAATGTCTATTTAAGTGGTCCCGAGTCAATTGACAACCGGTACATATCTTTTTGCTCAGATTATAAAGGCAATGTTCTGTTTAGTGTAAACTTAGTCTAATGTATATTTGCACATCATGAACACATGGTGTTAAGTTGGATTTTATATGTAATTTTAGTGTTGTTTGCTTATTTTGATATATAATGTATAAACATTGGGTTATGTAGCACACCAGTACTTTATTCTGATTGGTTATTGTTGATTTAATCGGATTTAAATAGGCTTAATGGCATGTGAAACTCTAAGCAGATTTTACTGATTTACTGATCAATTCCCGCCATGTCCACTACCCTATTTATAAAACCGCATTATACAGGGGTGCCGTCGTTATCTTTCTTTGGCACTGATAACACACGTGATTGTGTACTTACACCACTTAACCCTTGCTATCATATTTGGCTGTTGTCTGACTTTAACGTAAGTGTAGCAGTTGGCCTTATATGACAATTATACCTGTATGACAGATTCTTGGATGACTATATGGTTCATACCTGTAACAGTTGTCCTTTTGATGTGTTAGCGGACCTGGAAAGGTATATGTGGCAATCATTTTTCGGGTTGATACTGCAACTAACAGATCATGTTAAAATATGCATACTGGTATGAACTATTCTCCCATCCGGAGTACGATTCGTTAACGTTCATTTTCTGTACACCTGGAATATGTCGGAGAAAAAATGCCACTTCGTGGATTAAACAAAACAGATATACCGCAAACGAATCTCGAGGTCGCCATGCCGTTAAAAGAACTGGCTTTGAACTTTGTTGTCGCTCCTCTGTGATCCCCCCAAAATGCACCATTTTGTACCTTCAATTATCTCATGAAATATTACAGGGCTTGAGAAAAGTGAGTATCCTGGACGCCACTCTCTTAATGTCATAAGGAAAACACAAAATGTAAAATTAAGATGTGATGTTTTAGTACTGCATGATAACAAATTACAGGTAACCATGGAAAACAAGGACCAATACGATGACGTAAACACGGATGATGGTTCAGTGAAGAAACAGTCTAACTTAGAATCATCGCTATCACGTAGAAATGAAGCTGAACAATCGCAATTAATAAAATATTATGCGCATAACAGCCGCGACTCGGCCATTGAACAAAAAAAATTAGTGAACAACGGCACAACATCGTCAACAAGAGACGAGAGTGACACAGACATGGCAGAGGTAACTAGTGAGGTCATCTGCACTGGAGGAAAACATGATGATGAAGGTGGTGATGATGATATAACAGAGGATACGATGGTGGAAGAGGATATTAACCGAGCCCCTGATGGAGGGTATGGTTGGGTCATTGTCCTTGGAAGTATGCTGGCCCATCTCATTATAGGTACATATGTAGGGATACTTATATAAAAAAATCATCAATTTTAAATGTTTAAAATTGATATTATAACACATATTTTGTAAAACTAGTGATAATCTTTTTATTCTAATATCAGGTTTTTTGCACTTGTTATTTTGATATCAATTTCTTTTAACTTGGAATGGACGACCATTCAATATTTCAATTGAACATGACATGCTATATGACACGTATACTGCATTGGTAACCTTTCGATTTAAAATACCGAATAATGTATCAGATAATGCACGAATTTATGATATGGTTATATAAATATTATCTGTGTATTTCAGGTGGTCTTGAGAGATCATCTGGTGTTTTATATCTGAAATTGGACGAAAAATTCCAACAATCCGCCGTCGCCACTGCATGGGTGCTCTCCCTTTCATCGGGTTTGCGATTGATTCTAGGTAGGCTAGTGTGCTCCACCAGAAAAAAATATATATGTATATCGGTACCCTTGGTAATTCAGGTTCATTTTGTACTTTATGAGCTTACATTATAAGCTAATCATCATCGTTTATTGCTTCAGATGAGATGTCTTTTTTAATCAGCATTATGTATCATCACTTAGTTGTGCTATTGACTCGATGTTAGATTTCTTTCAAACAATGCTTTGCTTTTGACACTTGTCAAATCATTCTTAAACTAAACATGTTTTTTTAATGCAATTACACTGTTTGTGCGCTGTTGATCTGAATGTACAATATTTTAGATGAATCAAAGCATCCCCTAAGCAGTGGTTAGTCAACATACAAATGCTATCCAAATAGATGTGAATAACGATACTTAAACATGGTCCTCCTTCCGGGTTGCAGCTCAACTAGTAAAACTAATTCACTGTCACTTATTGGTCTAATGCAGCATTATAGGTAATTTGTTATCAACTAATCATAATCATAATCTGCAACAAATCATATTCTTGAAAATATAAGATCATTTGAGAGCATACGGCATTGTTGTGATAGTTTTTGGATGAAATTGTGTCTCGTCGTGCAAGACTGATTGGCAGCACTGATTAAGCCCAATCCAAATTCCATTGTTCTTGGAAGAGTTCATTTGCTACTTCATTTTATATTAAAATTCTTATAATCTGATATTTAAATCCTGTTTTGTATGTCTAGACCAAAATTGAAAAAAAAACCAGAAACCTCATTAATAAATCCCCAGAAAACTAAAAAGATAATGATAATAGTCATACTTGTTTTGCATCGCGAGGACTTTTATTGAATTATTACAGAATACATTTACACGTCGATGCTTCATTTCAGTATTTGTCTGCTATGTCCAATACAATTATTTGTTTTAGGACCTGTCTGTAGCGCGCTTTGTAACCGATATTCCCACCGATCTGTTGTAATTAGTGGAACAGTCCTGGTCTTTATCAGCATGATAGCGACGTCCCTGTCACCGGATCTCACCTTCACTTACTTCAGTTATGGATTCCTTGGAGGTAGATATCATTGTAGCAGCTTGATTTATTCGTAAATTGTTTACATATTAGTATTATGATTTTATGCAACTGTTATGATTAAACTATTAAAATAAATAAATCATCATAATTTTTCAGGTGTTGGAAGGCTGTTTGCCTATGCTCCAGCTGTGATAATAGTTGGAGAGTATTTCAACAAAAAAAGAGGAATCGCCGTCGGTTTGGCAACGTCTGGGGTAGGCTTCGGAAGCTTTCTCTTTCCTACTATGATCGAAATGTTCTTCAAGGTTTATGGATATTTTGGCTCATTTCTCCTGCTTGCAGGTGTCATGTTAAATCTTGCTGTTAGTGGATGCCTCTTCAGACCTCTATGGCTTCATACCCAAATGGCGGCACACCAGGAAAGGTACTAATAATTGGGATTTTCCCCCATTTCATTATCTAATGTCAAGCTAGCTTGTATATTCCACACCCCCCCCCCCCCCCACCCCTTCCTTTTTTAACCTTGAATAACGTATATTTGACGTATTGTTTCCAAAATTTAAATATCTGTTTTATATAAATAGACTGAGTACGTTTAACCTTATTAATGTTTTCAGAGGAAGACAATTGAAGGATACAGAACTCGGAACAGAATTATTGGAACAGAAGTCAAACACCAATAAACCAAAGCAGGCTGAAAAAAGATTATCAGTTTCTTCTCGCAAATCGAAAAGCAAGACTAAGAAATTTCTAGACCTATCACTGTTAAAAGATTTTCGTTTTCTATGTTTTTGTGTAGCTATTTTATTATTTACTGTATCGTCCCAAATCGCATTTGTATTTATACCTCCCTACGCCAAATCAAAAGGAATAAGTGATCTACACGCATCGTATGCTGTATCTATCGCTGGAATATCTGATGGTATAGGTAGAATACTTTCAGGAATTATTCTTGACTTAAAGCGAGTGAAAAAATACCGAGTATACGTATACAATATCGTGATGTTCTTTATTGGGCTGACGTCATTCATTATACCAAATATCGACACATTTGGTCCCCTAAGCGCAGTGTGTGGCGTTTACGGACTACTGGTTGGGACATACATATCGCAGAAGTCTGTTGTCATCGTTGACATCCTAGGTGTGAAACATCTTGTCAGTTCCTTTGGTTTATTGATATGTTTCCAGGGAATTGGAATGTTTATTGGTCCACCAATCGCAGGTAAGTGTTTTTTTTTTATTTCACTTAAAAGAAGTAATTGATTCTAGATATATGTTAAAGAGAGTAGATGGCTTTGGAGAAAAGACCTATTCATATGTTCGAAATATACGATATATACCAATGTTCCAGATAGTGATGGGTTATACCACGTTTGAATGTCTATTACAAGAAACACTCATATATGATATTATTGTCCGGTAATAATTAACCCAACTTTTAAATGTAAAGTAACAGTTTACTCATCTGTTTGATGTTTGTTTTCTGATTTTCCCCAGGTGTCATGAAGGATGTATCCGGTCACTATGAGGGCGGATTTTATTTGGGAGGATCGTCAATTATATGTGGTGGTTTGGTTTTGACGGCTGGAAACGCGTATCATTATTTTAGACAATCAAAACCAGATTTGTAAATATAGACGAATCGTACAGAAAATGCTTTCATACATCAATAAGTACTTATAAGCTTTTTCCTACCGTCCGATTCTTTTAAGATATCTGTAAAATTACTGTAGTTCTCATCTTTATTTTGCTTCAAAACTTCACCGGTAATTTCACTGCCGCATGATATAAGCTAATTTTGAACATTTCAAGAAAGAATGTTCTTTTCCGTCGAGAAACATGACACAGTGGTATTGTGATATCACAAACTTTGTGAATTTCATTTATCATGAACTTAGGAGCGTTAGGATATATGCCCGTGTAAGAATTTGTTTCAGACTTTCAGATTTCGTCAAATTATTGATATAAACAATGTCAAAAACAGTAATACCATATGACCACAGAGGACATTATGTACAGGCACAACCTCAAAATGGCTTACTGTTACGACATATACCATATTTTACATTATATTTACCCTTACCCTAACCCTACTCAGATTTTGAAATTGATTAAATATCCTAGATGCCCTTCACTGGGTGGTTTTAATTCGGATTTTTTTTCTTGTTACAGTTTACTTTTGGAGGGGATATCATGCATAACATTCTCACTCTAAAGTGGTAATTTACACACAAGAGAATGAGTCTGATGTAACTTGTTCAATGTCGTGATTAATTCTATGGACTTGAATGTAATACGGGATGGTAAGAAAATCGACGATCTAGGACCAATGATAATTATAATAGAGCGAATATCATTATATATCCAATAAAGATTATCGACTATGGGCTCAACGATCATCTATAGGTAGGGCTAATAAAAGTAATCGACTTTGGGTTAGATGATCATCGATATATATATTACCAATAATGATCATTGATAGATTGAACCAATGATGATCATCGACAGATAGGACCAATGATGATCATCGACAGATATAATAAATGATGATCATTGACAGATTGAACCAATGGTGATCATCGACAGATGTATCCAATAATGATAATTTAAAGATAGAACCAATGATGGTCATCGACAGATAGAACCAATAATGATCATCGACAGATAGAGCCAATGATGATCATTGACAGATTGAACCAATGATGATCATTGACAGATTGAACCAATGATGATCATCGACAGATATATCCAATAATGATAATTTAAAGACAGAACCAATGATGGTCATCGACAGATTGAACCAATGATGATCATCGACAGATGTATCCAATAATGATGATTTAAAGATAGAACCAATGATGATCATTGACAGATAGAACCAATAATGCCCATCGGCAGATAGAACCAATGATGATCATCGACAGATAGAACCAATGATGATCATTGACAGATAGAACCAATGATGATCACTGACAGATTGAACCAATGATGATCATTGACAGATTGAACCAATGATGATCATCGACAGATAGAACCAATGATGATCATTGACAGATAGAACCAATGATGATCACTGACAGATTGAACCAATGATGATCACTGACAGATTGAACCAATGATGATCATCGACAGATAGGACCAATGATGATCATTGACAGATTGAACCAATGATGATCATCGACAGATGTATCCAATAATGATGATTTAAAGATAGAACCAATGATGATCATTGACAGACAGAACCAATAATGCCCATCGGCAGATAGAACCAATGATGATCATCGACAGATAGAACCAATGATGATCATTGACAGATAGAACCAATGATGATCACTGACAGATTGAACCAATGATGATCATTGACAGATTGAACCAATGATGATCATCGACAGATAGAACCAATGATGATCATTGACAGATAGAACCAATGATGATCACTGACAGATTGAACCAATGATGATCACTGACAGATTGAACCAATGATGATCATCGACAGATAGGACCAATGATGAGCATCGACAGGTAGAACAAATCAAGATCATCGACAGATATCTAATTTGTATATCTAATAAAGATCAGAGTAAAGCCAATGAAGATCCTGATGGATTTATTAAAGATCAGTATAGTAGCCAATGAAGATCCAGATAGAAATAATTAAGATCAGTACAGCTACCAATGACCGCGGTGGGCGAGTGGTTAAGGTGTGCCGACACTTTTTTACTATCCCACCACCTCCAAGCCAATGAAGATCCTGATAGATCTAATAAAGATTAATGACTTTTAGTGCATAGATTCTTTTACAGTCGCCTGTCCTACTCTTTACGTGTATTCCTCCGATACAACTTGTACCTTTGCAATACATGGTGTTTAAAACGTTTGTCACAGTTTAACCTGTGTCATCTGCTCATTGTTTGGTACTTAAAGTGACATTTGGCATTGGATGAAATTTTACATTGTTTGACATTTCAACAGCTGTTCAGTATTCACTAGTTAAGTAAATAGTAATTCAAAGATAAAAACATGAAAAGCGAGGGCAAATACAATGACGAAAAATTAGAGCATGACTCAGTAATGAAGAAATTCATCTTAATTAACATCGCAGACAAAGAGAAAGGAAAATGTAACGTCGCAGGCAATGTTTAATAGAACACATGAAAGACTCGGATCCTGAACAATCAATTGAACAATGGCACAGTCTTAATGATCAATGTAGATAGACATTTCAAGAGTGTGTCGATAGAGACTCGAAGAAAATATCTTGATTTTGCAACGGTATCTCCTCAGGAGAACTGGGACATGAAGCAACTGTCGGCATTTAAAATAAGACGATGGTGAATTGTGAAGTTAGATGCGCCCCTGAAAGAGGGTATGGATCACTGCCTTCGACAGTTTGTTCTATTCCGTCATAGGTTTAAAAAAAACATATAGCTTGGCAAACCATAATGGTTTTTTTCTGGACTGTAGGGGTTATCGTTCTTCTACAGTGAAGGATGGGTCCAAATATTTGTTCTGTCTGTAACCAGGAATATGCAATTTTCCAAAAAGAAAGATCCAAGGTCTATTTACTTTTTGTGATATTACATCATTATCTATATTAGTTTACTATGCCGAGATAACTTAATTTAAATGAAAAAAAATATCTCTAAAATCACCATCTGTAAACAGACAGAGAACAAGGACGTGAACAAGAAGTCATAATCTGAATCTAAACTCAATAAAACGAGAACAAATTATAAAAAAAATAAACTAAAAAGGAACCCTTAAAGGGGAAACATAACCACATGTCCAGGAAGGTTAATTTAGGTAGAATCCAGATAATGCATTATTTGGTAGCTTTACGTAAAATTTGACTTAAAGCCACGGAGAGGATAGGACAAATTATTTACAATTTCGTCTATCATTTGATTACTTCTCATCATTGAAAAAATCATTGATTCAAATTTCTTTCTTTTTTTTTATTGTTCACTCCCGACACAGAAATGTGTGTTACAAAACGTCACACATAAAATCAATTATTAAATGTGACAGAACACAACAGTCTTTAGACTCTTTAGATTTTTCTCAAATCCTTCAACAAACTAACTGGCAATTGAGAGCATACTGTGGCCAAATGCTTTTAATTTTAATTTTACAGTCAAGGTAATAAACAAATCTTCAATTTGAAATTTAGACTAAAACATGGAGTACCTATGTCCTCTAGATGACACATCCACATCATTAAATCATTTCTGAATAAATTGGCCCTGAAGTCTTTAACTTTGAATTATCTTTAGTTAATGTACATGTCTCCTGTTAATTCCATAAATATTTTAAACCGGCATAAAATACAGCTTTCACATAATATGATAGGCAAGATCTGTTTGACCTTTTTCCATACCATCAAGTATCAGCTTTTGAGCATCAGGGTAATCAGAGTCACATATATCATTTGATATATCAGAGTTATATATTTCAGTTTCAGTGTAGACTATGATATTTGTAACTATTACGAATCGCATTGTACAATTACGTTGGGAAAGTTATGTCGTCGAATAGTCTTTAAAGATAACATGACTGTGGAAAAGGTAACATATCGGTACGCAGGATGACAGAACTTAGACAAGATGGCAGAACTGTAGACATGGTGATAGAACTGTAGACAATATAACAGAACTGTAGACAATGTGATAGAACTGTAGACAATATAACAGAACTGTAGACAAGGTGATAGAATTGTAGACAAGGTGATAGAATTGTAGACATGATGCCATCAGGGTTTGACATGTATAACATAACATCAGGATACGTCATCGGGGTTAGATATATCTAACATAACATCAAGGTTTGAGATATCTAACATAAACTCGGGGTTTGACATACATTTTATCTAACATAACATCAGGGTTTGACATATCTAACATAACATGAAGGTTTGACATACATTGTATCTAACATAACATTAGGGTTTGACATACATTGTATCTAACATAACATCAGGGTTTGACATATCTAACATAACATCAAGGTTTGACATACATTGTATCTAACATAACATTAGGGTTTGACATACATTGTATCTAACATAACATCAGGGTTTGACATACATTGTATCTAACATAACATCAGGGTTTGACATACATTGTATCTAACATAACATCAGGGTTTGACATATCTAGCATAACATCAGGGTTTGACATACATTGTATCTAACATAACATTAGGGTTTGACATACATTGTATCTAACATAACATTAGGGTTTGACATACATTGTATCTAACATAACATCAGGGTTTGACATACATTGTATCTAACATAACATTAGGGTTTGACATATCTAACATAACATCAGGGTTTGACATATCTAACATAACATCAGGGTTTGACATACATTGTATCTAACATAACATCAGGGTTTGACATACATTGTATCTAACATAACATTAGGGTTTGACATACATTGTATCTAACATAACATTAGGGTTTGACATACATTGTATCTAACATAACATTAGGGTTTGACATACATTGTATCTAACATAACATTAGCGTTTGACATACATTGAATCTAACATAACATTAGGGTTTGACATACATTGTATCTAACATAACATTAGGGTTTGACATACATTGTATCTAACATAACATTAGGGTTTGACATACATTGCATCTATTATAACATTAGGGTTTGAGATATCTTACATAACATCAGGGTATGTAATACGTATTTGAGATATTAAACATAGAATTAGAGTGAGAAATTATCTTACATGACGTAGATAAAATGTATGAGATTAACACATTATATGATGGGAGTAGAAGTGTTATAGGCATTAACAGGAACGAGATATACACTGTCGATATTTCTATACAATCTGCATTACAACGGTGATTTCAATGGAAGTATAGACTGCTGGAATCAGATGTAGGGGTAGGCAAAATGAAGTTAATATATTGGGGAATGTGTGCCTTCAAGATTCAGAAATATGTGGGGTGTATCATTATAATTCAAACTGGCTTTTAACAAGAATATGCATTGGCTTAAACATGTATGATATTAATCAATTACACAGTACAACGTCGCCTTTGACTGGCTGAAACAATAATTTCTAAGTGAAAAGAGTTAATCTATAAAAGTGGATTTACATTATTATCCTGTAAAGTAGATTAGATTAACTAGAATATATAGTTTATGTGATATAGCACTCACTCTCTTTGTGATTTATTTATGGTACACTCCGGTTTTCGTTTTTGTTTTTTCACGTTTTTTTTGTTGTTGTTGTTGTTGTTGTTGTTGTTGTTTTTTTTATTTACCCATTAAATAAAAAGTATATTTAATGCATTCTTAGAATAAGATTGTTGCTGACAAAAATCATTAATACACACACACTGTTACTATTACATCATAAGTTGTCACAAACACCATTTTTTGCTGTTGTTATATGAGTATAAAGATGTCACTAATAGTCATTCAAAGTACATACCAGAAAATGGCATATAAGTTTAAATATCTTTTTAATATGATGTTGAAGACTTCTAATCAAAACGCAATCTACCTCTTCGGTTATATTGATTTACAAAGCATCTGACAGGCAGTAAAATCGTGTAAGAGTACAGGATACGAAATAAGATCGGCAAAACATGTGTAAATAATCATCATTGTAGTGATATTGGGGAAATATATCTTTCTAACATGGAAAAAAATCCTTGTGCCTAGTGTAAGTCACCGAAAGTGCTCATATAAATTAGTGGTGAAATCTACAAACATAACACCAGCTGTCTTAGAAATATGTTGCTCTCAAAATGAAATGTATCCAATACACCGAAAAGTTCGGTACATTTCTCACACATCATTACTGCTATTGCCAAATATTTCACGGAGTATGTTAGGAATTTGGGTGTGTGCTTGATGCATTGTGTTATATAATAAACAGAGTAAAATGCTGATCACATTGTCCGACATTGAATTCTGGTTTCATCAACCGTCGGTATCTGTAGTTACCGAAATTTGATAAATAAAAAGCTCGATGTGAGATTTATGAGTAGCAAGAGTAACTAAAAAGACAATAACTGAATAATTGCATTGCCAATATGGTGTTATATAAACCTAGCGCCCGAGGTCAATATTGGAGATTCTACCAGGTTGGTATAAAACCATACTGACCGAATCAAAGGTCTGTTTTTACTATATTAGATACGAAACTTGTTTGCAAAAGTGTGAAATTTATCTTGGTTACAAGAAAGATACATTTGGGCAATGTAACGTCATAATAATGATGAGTTAATAAACTCAAAAGTAAATCGGTGTTTCTAAAAATAGAATCATCGGGTTTGTATCTCAAACTGTTTACCTCCACGTGACAATGCTTTAGCCAATGCAGAATTAAGGAATATCGGACCATATCTAATAATGGTAATACCATAAATGTTTTGTGCTAAATTTAATAATCATTTTAATATTTAGTTAATTATCTGTATTCAAACGAAAACAATCTACCTCTTAAGCTACCAATGAGCTTGATCACTCAGCAAATACACATAAATAGACAAACTAATTAAATGATATTCAATTGGATTTGTCTTAACGCTTTTGTCGATGAGATGCGACGACAGGCATATTTCATATACGTATACGTCGGGAGAGTCCTCATCATGGTAAAATCTATCAGAGTTCGTCATCGGTCTCGTCGGTTTCCCAAAAATACAGACTATAATCTATCTCTCAAAGAGACGTGTGAACTGTGTTATGTCATACAACCGACGTTTCATTTCGCAATTAAATGTCTCTTGCTTTGTAATTTGCACTTCCGGTTCTATCAGATTCGCATAAAATCGATCTATCTGTCGAGGCGGGGCCAGTAATGGTCCGTGCGGTTGTTTGTAAGAGCCAATTATATATCTAGCACACTGCTAATCAAATTTCCGTACGAAAGAAAAATACAATATAAAGCTTTCTATGGGAGGATAATTGATATTATTAACACAGCTCAAAAGCCTATTCAAAATATTCACAATTTTAAAATTTTCATCGACGTAGAAAGGGCTGGGATTTACGATGATATTCATTATTGATAAAAGCCAATAATGATTTTTTTAAAAATTTAAATGCTTTCAAATTGTAGAGAAAACTATATTACACATATAATGGGAAGTGAGATCAGCGAATGTGGCTATCTCTATTACGTGCTCTGCTGTTGGCGATAACATCAATAGACGGTCGTTATTGCACAGTGTGCCGAGACTTAATTAAATCAGCTCTCTATGTATCAAACTGCCCAAGTTATGTGATTCAATAATATTTAATACGTTTTCGCCATGATTTACAACCCATGCTGGGGCCAGTTTGGGTGAACAATTAATAAGGAAACAGATATTACGTCATGAAGCCAATTGCATGTTTTGGTCACTATCGCAGACATTTATCTAACACGTGCACATTGATCCGATAATTTCAGTTTGTTTAAAACCGCACACCCTTAGGCAACTTTTAAATGTTTATTGCACAAGTCATTTAATATAATAATAAAAATTTCCAATTTTCTCTTCATGAGCCTCATTTGCGCCTTGGAAGTCATTATGTAATATGCGCATTATCGGTCGTGATCTGTGGTTTAGATAAAACGTGAAGACTGGAGCAGGAGACAGTTGAGTTCTTATCATGTTATCCGAATGCCCGTCATTCTGTTTCACTCAGCTGCGATATTATTGATGTAGCTTATTACATTATTGTATATTATTCGGGGTTTTAAGGCAAGTTATGGCTGACTATCTGATCACTATACCATCGTCACGTCAATGGGCCACATGGCGGAATTGACACGCCGGGTAATACACATCAGTCACATTTCAAAACGTGATAATAAGCAAGGAATATTTTGTAATATAATTTCAAAGATATTTATCAAGAAAACATATAATAAATGAATGCTGCAAGGAATTATTAATATTGTTCTGTCTCTAAGAAGGCAGAAAACTTAACATTAGTGTTCTTGGACTAATCTTTGCAAGTTCATACTTTTATGAACTGTTTGTTGTAACGAGCTTTTTCATTGGCTTATTTATTATTTCTATCAAGTGATAGGCCGACAAATGAATGTACGAGCAGTATACATTGAATTGAGACTAAAAGGAGCGTGTGAATGTGTTTGGTCAACGTCTAAATCATGGCGTTATAGGAGAGATATCTCTACTGTACTATACTCTACTAAATTAACAATAACTTTCGCTGTATCTTTTCCTTTTTTGTATTTTGTTTTTTTGGGGGGGGGGGGGGGGGGGGGGGGGGGGGGGGGTAATGTATGGGGGTGTGGTTTTGTGCTTTTTTTTTAGTTTGGTATCAAATTATAAGGCTTAAACTAGATAATGATACTATATACGACACACTTGTTAACTCTATCAATCCTTCAACACATCGAATGCTCATTACTCTTTAGCATAAATATGCCAGATTGCATACATATATACATATATGTGTAAATGTAATTATGTACAGTGTACAAGACGAAAATGATTGGTGTATAAATCATTTAAAGGGTTCTTTAGAATCTATCATGAATATAATTTCTACTTTTTTGAAATGCTAGGTATGTTTGCCGTTATGATTCCTACATTGTGTAACTGAGTACACATCTACACCAGACTCATAGTGAAGTGAAGCACTATGTCGTAATTATGTTAAAGAAACATTTATTCGGTGCAGTACATGTAGTTTGGACATACCTCTCATACGATAAATACTCAGAGAGTACATGAATTATGAAAATAGGGACATAACGGAGGTTTTTTTCTACATCTTGATGTGTGAAAAATATATTAATATGTTACTGCTAAACGCCAGTCCCTTCTTTCAATAATGTGATACTGGTATATGCAGGGGCAGTGCCAACTATAGAAATATTTGCTTTTTTTCATATTATCCATCTAGTACTTCATGATATAGTCACATTGACACGATTTCATATATGAACGTGTCTGGTGAGTGTAAGAAAATCAATTGTTATAGATAAAATATTTTCTATCAATTGATCATATGACTGTGATTATTCCCCTTTCCTAATTGGCCAATTCTAAACATTCTCACTTTGCTCAAATATTATACCAACCCAGAATCCGCGCTACAGGGTGATGTAACAATCCAACAACTCGAGTTCGTACCCAAATGTAGAAATAAGGGACTTTCCCACAATCCGTGACGACAAAAATGTATGCTTACATGTACATAATAGGTATGTGCTCCTGGACAGAGTCTACTAGACTGGATTCGAAAATGTTGTTACATTTACATTTTGTTGAATTTAAAGCAATAATAAATAACGAAGCGTAAATTCATCGCTGATTTTGTCTTGTCTCTTGTCATTTTGAACTTTTCTCCAGTCGATCACTATTACCTACCCAATCTTATGACAGGTAACGATAATCATACTGTAACGTCAACATGTTGCAGCTTCGTCATATTATAATGTAGTTTTCGACCTGTATTTGGGTGAATATGATGATTTATCCACCCTCGAAAATGATATTTCCCTCGGACTTCGGCGTCTTTAAATATCACATTGTCGAGTTGATAAGTCGTTGTATTCACCTGAAAACAGGTCCATAATTGTTTCAATGCTATCTTAAGTGTATAGATAATAAGTTAGAATCTCAACTCTATAAATAACCGTCATTCCGTGTCATCTTTTAAATCATCTTAATTGAAAATATATTATTTCCAAGGTTTTGACGCCATTAAGAGAAGGGGCCGCGGTGGCCGAGTGGTTAAGGTGTCCCGACATTTTATCAGTAGCCCTCCACCTCTGGGTTGCGAGTTCGAAACCTACGTGGAGCAGTTGCCAGGTACTGACCGTAGGCCGGCTTTCCTCCACCTCCAAAACCTGGCACGTCCTTAAATGGCCATGGCTGTTAATAGGACGTTAAACAAAAGACCGCCATGCCAGCGAGATAACCAGTCATTTTATGAAGGCAACGATCGAATCAGTTCTCCCATTCCCAAAATTCTAAGAGTGATGCGAGAGTAATTTAACTCAGAATCTATAGGTGCATGAACCCGAAAATTTCCTTACACGGGCGAACGCTCAACCAAAGGAAGCGACTGGGAATTTGCAGCGAACCAATTATATCTTCAGAATGGGCTATACAATATATTTTGAGATAGTGCAGTTACCAGGTTTGCTATCAGTTTAGTTAAGCCTGTAACAATTTTCCGTTTTTAATACACAGCGGATGATGGGGAGGTGGTAAGTATGAGAGTGACAGTGATGAGGTTTCTCAGTACGTGAAGTATGGGAGGGTCTCAGTGTGATATGTAATTTTTGTTACATAAATATGTGTGTACTAGGAATCATGGCGGACGTGCAGAGAGGTGTATCTATACTACCGCCAAACATTCTTATTAATTACCGTCACTCACACACTCAATTTACACTTGCGAACATGAAACGAGGAGTGTTATAATTAGGCGGATACAACAAAAACCCATTAGAACACTACCGTGTAGACGATACGTATTTTGTCAAGCATAATCAGTTTGTAATGGCAAACCATCCTGTTGAATGTAGAATAGAAAAATGCATGCAACGACATCAACATAAAACTACAGAGCATAGCCAACACTTTCAACAAAGACATAAAACAATACATATGGACCGAGACCACAATTAGCTTCGCTATATATTTCATTGTAACATTAAAATTCATAATAAATTCCCAAAATCTCATATGTAATTTTCCATCTCACCTGGCCAAGACCAACATCTGAGAAGCAAAATATAAAAGTTTCAACCCAGCATATTCGGCATTTTCTGGAGATAGCTGTCAAAATGTGTCACCAACGTGGATTATATACATCCGGGTCAGGGGTAGAGGTCAAATCAGGACTCATCACACAGGGTCCTGGAACACATAATAAATGATCAATATTATTATTTTACATCACAAAACCTAGATTGACACCTCTACTATAAATCCACATTAAATTCATCAACAGAAATCAAGTTCAAAGAGGCATTTGATTTGTTTTCCTGAAATACATACATTTTTGAGGGGACTTCATTCGTGGGGCCTGAACCCGGAAGTACTTAATTGTGGTCTCAGTCCTATTATAGTGTAGCGTCACCATATAGGGACACAATATACCAGTGTCAAAAAAGGTGTGAACAATAGGCAATGCTGTCAACGTAAAAAGACAAAACATATTGTGGCATCACAAATAAGGAAACACTATATCAGTGTCAAAAATGTGTGAAAAGTACTAAAGTATGCAATGCCGTCGACATAAAAGGACAAAATATATTGTGGCTTCACCAATAAGGACACACTATGCCAGTGTTAAAAAATGTGTGAAAAGTGTGCAATGCCGTCTACATAAAAGGACAAAATATATTGAAGTGTCACGTTACAGGGACATACAGTAATAAACCATAGTGTCAAAAAAGGTCTGACAAGTACATAATGTCATCGACACAAACGGACAATATATTTATTTGTTGAGGACATTAGTATATATGTACGATAGAGTATAACTAAGAAAATGTACTAAACTAAGTTTAGGTCAGATATTGAAAAAGAGATAATCTTATAGAGAATACAGGGTTAGTGTCTTAAGATATAAGCTGTATTTTGGCGAGCGTAAAGAAAGACAAAAGTGGCGAGCCTTGGCGAGTCCCGATCAAAAAAGTACAGCTTATTTTAAGACACCGACCATGTATTCTATTTATCCCGCAACAGTCATCAAATATAAGCCTTTTTCAGTGAAACGGTATCAACATTGTCCTAAATATGTTCGTTGTGGTGTTGGTATTATGACAATGCGGAATCCAATTGCAGGATAAAAGTAGATAAACCACAATATATCGATAAATAAATCAAACATTTCAAAATATATATTTCTTAACATATACAATAAATTTACGTAGTCATTCTGCACTTCATTCTGCTTTTTTTTTCTAATATTACAAGTGCTCATATGACGGTATCGTGTTCATAGAAATTAAACATTAATTTACCAACAACAGGTCATCGTGTTCTTCTCTCGTAAAATCGCAATGTTTGATCAAGTTGATAATCATTGCTTGCCATCAAACTATTGACACCACCATAAATACACATCCTGAGCCACATCAGGCGGCATCGTGACCATTATTAATCATGTTGCTTTATCGATTGATAAAGTGACATATGAGTTAATATCCGTGTCCTCGTAGCCCACGTGACATGGTCCACTAGTTATATCTCAGCATCGATTAGCGTAGCTGATTATTCTGAGCAAAGTAAACAGTTCCTATCATCTATCAGGAAGTTCTGACCTTAAGTGTCGGAAAACATTGACCATCTCCTGCGAAAATGGGAGTGACAACGATAAGTTCGCAAGGCAAGCTACATCTCAGCTAGCTAGATTTTATTGCAGACCTATTAAGATAATGTCTCCTACCCATGACCAACTAACTAACGTACGTGTAATAATGATTCACTATAATGTCCTTGCTACTGTCTGATATTTATTTATTCACTGGCACTCCTTCTGGCATTACTCATGGTATATGATCCTTCTATTTTGTCTACCTACGATAAGAAGTAGGTACAATTTGAAAAAATCATTCATCGGTCAACTTTTGAATGGCGGTATGGATTGGTTCTTCTGTTACAAGCAAATTATGACCTATTGGGGTGTCACGTTATCATATCCAGAAGTGGCATTTCAGTGTGATAGCGCTATAAAAATATCCATTAGCCTCATCATAAGTAAATGGCCTTATTATGTTAATAGGTTATATATAGGTTTCACAACGAGTGGTCGATATATGTAGTATTTCTTTCACTCTAATTAGTTATTTACAAAAGTTGCAATTTGTAAAGATAACTAACGAGAGTGAAAGAAATATCATTTACAAAAATCACGAATTCTGTGACATGTTTCTATCACAAAAGAAAAGCTTTTTTTTTGAGGATAAATTTTCTTTTCACAATATCAGCTTTGGTGTAAGGATATGACCTAAAGTGAAATGCCGCTTATTGATATGCCATACTGACAATTTCAGAAATGTTGGTAAATACTACAATTTATTACAAATCATAACAAATAATAATCAAGTTTATTATTTTCAAAACAATAGCTTTATAATATATAATTGCGAACAATTTCATGTACGTTATCATTTCTGGGACCTCCTGAATCGGCCTTCAAGCATTACCCAATGAAAACGATTTAAGCTATGTGATTATAAAATACATGTAGTCCCAGTCAAAGGTCACCGTGCCAATTATTCAAAACCCAATTAGAGTTTATTAGACGTGTGATATACATTTGATGTTATTTACCAGTTGTAATGCTTATTTCGTGCCTTGGGAGTTAAATAACTCCTACCTATTGTGGTAGAAACAACAATACCTCACCAATCTACCCATCATCATGACCACTATTGCTTCCCCTGATGTCGTCGATTAAGCAGAAGGTGCTTACTCTTGCGGAACACGTGATCTTATTTCCTCTATATTTTATAGATGGTACCATGCTAATCTACATGTTATTCATTGTTCATTTTTTGACCTGCGTTTTGTCGATTAAAAATACAATTTAGTCTTATTGGTGGTACTCTCTGTTGATTTGATCAATAGTTTGATTTGTTATAATGACTCTCAAACATACACACTTTGCAACCATGTTCAAAATAGTCGTGTAGTGATATGTTCTCCCGTTAACTCTGATTACTAATCCATTATATATTTTCCAATAGGGTATCATATGTATACTTTCACTGACTGTCGTTGCAGAGGATAATTATTTGATGTATGTATTTTATGGTATAAAAACTATTGAAGCATAAGGTATTCTCCATTTCATGTTTGCGCTATGTATCGCTATCACACGTACTCACTTAGTTTTCCTTACATAGGGTATTGCCATTGTGTATATTGGAAGGCTGGAAATTATACTTAGGATCACATTATAAGCAAATGAAAATAATGTTTGTCGTTGTAACATATCATGAAGCAGCATTTATGCATCCACAAAAGTCAATTAAAGTCAATTAAGCTTCATCTAAAAACAATTATTGCCAAGAAGTTATATTAAGTATGTTATAAAAACCTTCGTTGCCCTGTTGCTGTAATTGATGGGATGGTGTGTACGTTTTGATGATTTTAAGTGAATTGGCGCACATCACGTAATATAAATTTATTACCTAATAATGAGTTAGTCAAAATGAAGCAAATACGTCCTGCATTATTCATTTAAATATATGTTTTGTTCTTCCTTCTCCTTTGATTTGATTTTTATTTGATTTTATTTTTATTTTATTGTTTTGATGGTAATTTGCAGCTAGACAGAAAAGTACATATTAATGACGTTTCCAGTACAGACAAATCATTTATGATGAGTTATATGCTTACACGAATCAAATATACACAGCAAAAACTATCCTTTGCGAAAAGCACATTGTGTAATATTGAAGATCTATTACGTTTTGTACCCCATTAAAAAGTAATATGATAGGACTTCTTAAGCAATCAAACAACTGCAAATGCCCAACATGCCAGTTGTGTTCGTGCATAACCCCACTAAAACAAGTTCATAGAGTTCTCAAATCTGGTTTTGTGGAGAAATTATTAGCATATGTTCCTTTAAGTTGTTTCAAACAGACATGGGTCGCCATTTGTCTATGACAATGCTAATTGCATTATTATGTTAACGGTGCAGTCTTTTCCAAATGAAGACTAGTCGAATGTGCATCTACGGCGACAAATATCCCATGACGTCATCAACATTATCGTCCAAACGCTTGACATATTGTTTGGGTGTTCGTGCAGATTCCTCCACACGTTAACATTATCAAAGTTCCATTCAAGTTCGATTTAGATCCAGATGTGGTATAAGATATGTTCGCTAATGGTTGTCCTTTATCTTTGTTTCAACGGCGTTCGCACCTCGTTAATGAGATAATACCAAAAACAAATCCTTTTTTCCATGAATTCGCTTATAAATATTTACATGATCAAATCCCAACTCATGTTCGATTTTAAGAATGATAGAAACATTGAACTCGGTAACTAGAGGTTATCATGGATTTTCATTAGGAGTATCTATCGACAGGATCTTTTTAATAGGGCTAAAACAAAATGGCTCCTGGGAATAGACCTGAATATTGCATTTTCCACAAATAAAATGATAGAATCAATAATTCAGGTTAAGAAGTTTCAATCGCTGTGGATATCAAAACCAAAATTGTATCTGTTAAAAGGCTCAACATAAGGTGATTTAATCGGTTTCGTCACTTTCGAACTTTCATATCTTAAAATTAATAGTACGTAAAGGGTATTCTGTTGTTTTTTGTTGTTGTTATTGTTGTTGTTGTTGTTGTTGTTGTTGTTTTTTCCAGACGAAAATTGTGTTTCCCTCCATAACTCATATCATTGTTTTCAACGTGCGAAATTTTCACTCTCAACTATGAATACTATTGACGAAATTGTTTTCTTATTATGCTAGTATCTTAGAAAATGCATATTCATGATCGATACTGATGCCATACCGAAGAATTTTCCAAAACACCAGTTTGTAGAGGTCAATCATTAAGCATGAAACTAATCTCGGTTGTAGAGATTACACTAGACTAGCCAGTCTATAGCCAGTTCTTTGTTGGAGCGTCCCATAAACCACAGTGGATGTTGCAGAATAAAAGGTTTTTCATTTTATTACATTTATACTAATATTTCGTAATATATATACTGCATAAATACCCTAAGGTAAATTTTTTTATTTAATCATGAGAAAACCAGACTGAGATTTAACAAAAGATTGTTTCCAGTTCACCTGCTTTGTACAATATGATAATTGAATAGCTCCATGCTCTTTATTTTATGTCTAGTTTTCCTGTTATCAATCCCCGATTCCCACTTTTAGAACGTGACAATACGTTGATAAGACCATGATTTATATGACGGCAACTTCGAAAAAGAAGATGTCGAACATTTGGGTTAGTTTATATGAAACCATCCACATGCTAAAACGCGAATTATGTGCTCAACCAAGTTTTCCGTTGCCTCACTTTAATCATGAAATACCTGTTTAAAGGAAAAACCTAAACATTAAAAATAACATCACACTTGAAGTCGTTTAAATGTCTTTACATTATTGAAAAATATCAATTCATATCGCGGATTTATCACCAAAAGTATCTGAGCCTGAGCACTAAATGTGTACTTGAATATGAGAATGGTTTCATTAATACGGGGCCCCCTTATCCAACTATATCTTTAAATATTTTAACAGTTTAAATTCTACTGTTTTAACATATATATATATAACATGTTGATACTTTGTTATGAATTCTAGATGTGGTATCTCTTTACAGTATATGGTCTATTGACACATTATTATTGCCTGATAAAACATATGACGTACCGTGTGGAATTTGATTTGTCTGGTAAAACCTAGCATAATGAAATTAGATTTTGTCTGGTAAAACCTAGCATAATGAAATTAGATTTTGTCTGGTAAAACCTAGCATAATGACATTAGATTTTGTCTGGTAAAATATGACAGGGTGGAATTAGATTTGTCTGGTAAAACATGACATGGTGGAATTTGATATATCTGGCAATGAAAAAGTGGAATTGGATTTGTCTGGTAACTCATGGCATAGTGGAATCTCATTTGTCTGGTAAAACATAACAAAATAGAATTTCATTTGTATCATAAAACAACATGATGGAAATTAAATTTACTGATACAACATCACACGCTTGGATATTCGATAACATATAATATCAGTGCGTTTCGCGCTAGGTAATATAAAACTATATTACATTGCAATCGGCGATTGCTCATGGGTTTCAAGGATACGTTGCCATTTACATTCTCGGTAATAGAGGTAGCTAAAATTAAATTTGTAAAAGTTTCATATCCAAGCTCTTTAAAAAGTTAAGAAAATATGTACAAAAACTATTCTCGTTTAATGTAAATCGTTTGCTTAAGCAGGTGAACTTGTTATACATTATACATTACATATGATCGAACACAACATCAAAGGAAATCGATCGAATAGTTCGTTTAAAACACTTTAGTTCACGTTGTGATAAATAATTAGAAATTGACACAGTAAAAGCAAGTCTCTCTTTGCGTTTCATCGGTTTGCGGTTTGCAAATTGTAATGTTAAATTGATACAGCTGATTGCGCCAACAAATTAGATGCTATAAATAGGTTGTTCGTTCCTGTCCCGACGTTAGTGCCTCCCAGGGGAGCTGATATCACAATGTCATCAGGTTCAGATCCCAGACAGCAGTAGGTGACTGGTAGTATCAGTACCAGATGACAGGACGGCAAACACACATAACATGATTTACATGCACTCACTTAGACTCAGCTTCAAAGAACGACATGGTAGATACACAGACGACAGACCAGGACGGTAACCAACATATTTTCTAAATATCATTAACAGCACTTCATTGACCTATTTTGAATATGAACTATGAGTATTTGACCTTGTTAAGAATTATACAATTGTACTATGAATATTTGACCTTGTTAAGAATTGTACAATTGTTCTGTGAGTATTTGACCTTGTAAAGAATTGTACAATTGTATTATGAATATTTGACCTTGTAACGAATTGTACAATTGTACTATGAGTATTTGACCTTGTAAAGAATTGTACAATTGTATTATGAATATTTAACCTTGTAAAGAATTGTACAATTGTATTATGAATATTTGACCTTGTAACAAATTTCATAATATTATTAACCGCACTTCATTGGCACATTAATTATGAATACTTGACCTTGTAAGGATTGATAAGACGTATCCATAATGTATAGATATTAAAGTAAAGATTAATACAGCATATAGAGACAAAATTGATGTAACTCATCTATAATGTATTAATATTAGGTAATTATGAGTTTTTGATCTTGTACAGAATGATAAAGGATATATATTACATTATTTGATGTACATCATTGTAACTGAATTTATTATCAATGATATCATAGATAGATACAAAATTTCGTTTTTGTCGCAAAATGATGGGAAATATTAATAACAGAGAATGACTGTTGGTGATCAATAAACCTCTACTGAATCGTGTGAACACTCCTAAACATACATTTGTCGTTCTTTTGAACAAGTCATATTCCACAGTATTATTTCCTTTGTGAAATCGAAGAAAGCCAATTTTAAACCTGTTACTTGCAGCTGAATTTAGCTGTTTAATTTTCGTATCCGCGATAAATGACACCACAGTTTCAGATGTCTAGTCTTGATAGAACGGCATTGGTACAAAATTATGATTAAACGTCGAGTTTTCACTATTCTAATAATATAACGTACATGGTGATCAATATCGATAAACAGCTCCGCTAGTTTGAGTGGGTCGTATCTTAATCACGTGACTGTCTGATGACGATGACGTTAGCACACATAAACATTGTATTTTGTCTCTTGGCGACATTATCGCTATCAGTTGAAGACAGAACGACAATAATGACACTGCAACATTATTTATGAGTATAGGTGATGTCAGTCATATGTTCATGAATCATCTAATTGTTTGTTAAGTAAACCTATAAACAATTGCATCATAACTCCGACAGGTGTGACAATGCAGCCGACTAAAAGCGGAAGTGTCTCCTCCAAATTGACCAGCATCTAAACAATATATTGGTTATTAATCGCGACAGAATTAACTGGTTAAGATGACTGTGGTTTTTAAACCTTCATCAATGAATTTCTTCGACTTTTATGTCATACACGTACAACACTTTTGATAATGAGATATTAGAGCTGAATTTGGAGTATTGTCCATTATTGATTTCATTATTTTGTTCACATTTTGTTTTATTCAATTGATATGACAGATTGCTTTAAACTTCAATACTACAATTTGATCAATGCTTGAGTAGTAATCATGGAGAAATCTAAAGTAGCGTGCTTTATGTGCAGGGGAATAAAATAAAATAAAAAAATACCAGATGTCAATTGTTAAACACTAATTGGTGGATTAATACACACAAAGCTATGCCTAATTGGCTAGTGTCTAATTTCATATTGTATCAAATTATAATTATATTATATTTTCCCTGGAAAAGGTGCCCCTGATTTCACACTGTGTTGTAAACTGGAGAATGTACACGACATTGGGTGCGCATTGCAATGTCTCAAGGCAGTGCATGCAAGTACAAGTTAACTTTAATAGGCAGCCATAGCACTTTAATGATACATCTGCGACTCGCCTTAAAGACAGTTATACACAGAAGACAATGATGATACAATCATTTCTGGTGTACTGACCCCGTATTGAACATATCTGCACACATAAAACTGTACGTGGATGTTATGGTTTGTTCGTAACAAACTCCACCAGGGAATTCGTGATGATACACAGACATTCCCCGAGTTGTAGTTCATTGCACGCTAATTTCGGGACTGATGATTTGGTCATTGTATATTTCTTTTGTAACTGAAATAAATTAAGCATTATCTTGTTCATCTATAGATTTATTTCAAAATTTACACTGGAATACATTCAAGTGGAAACGAACGTTCAACATTAAATTACCAAAATTACATTAAATAACCAAAATTCATATTAAGATTATGCACTCGCTCTATCCTGTTGAAATGGTGAAATTGTTGCAACTGTCCACAATAAGAACATCTCTCATTTATCGTCGCTTTGGGAAACATTTGTAAGAAGTAATAATAAAGTAGACTCGCCGTATTGCATGTTTACATGCGAGGTTTTCCGAGGCGATAGCGATTAATTTCCGCAAATGAAATATATAGGATGGTTATAACATATTAATATTGCGATATGACTTGTCGGATGCTTTTGAGTGCAATAAGCACAATTGTATGGTAGTTGAATCAATCTGGGGCTTGCTGAGGGGGAACCCTTATATCCACATTACAGTTGCATTGAGATTAATACTCACAATTTCCCGACATGATACGAGACCTAAGTATTTGATAAATTGCTCAATTATGTCCATATCATATGCATTTGGTTACAAACATTTCTTAATCATCCAAAATATGTTATATTGCATCAAACAACATTGATTTCTACCAGACACCACATGATTTTCTGTAAGACAGTCAGATATTGTAATTGCAATTATGCGCATTATATGGCTGTTTCATCTGCACCGTATATGTCATTAAGGTGCCTCAGTGAATGAATGAGTAAAGCAATGTGCACGTGCGCTGTGTTGTATCCTTAAACAAGATGTTTTACTCTATTGTGTTCTAATTGAACCAGCTGTAAACGAGTACGTGGAAGGAGAGTCTAAGACATGTTGTGTTAAGTTGTTAGCCCCGAAATATCAGCTCCGGCTGTATACTCCCCGGGAGTAGAGAAGGAGAGTTGAGAAAGGACATTGGTTTGTTGCTAAAGACTCGATAACAACAGATAACAATTTGATAACCGCTCCGACACAGCTTTGTTGCTTTGATATTACCGTGTATAAAACATCAAATATTTATTTTTTTATTATTATTATTATATATGAAAAGACAACCTAATAAAATTAAACGTTTTAGTCCTAACAAACATACCATAGCAAGGTATAATGTTGGTATTCAATTTTGTTTAGAATCTTTTTCGGCAGACTCCCATTCATAGCATTGTGGCTATTGGTCATATTTCGTTGCCACAAACAGTCACTATTATGTTTGTGAAAGGCATAGTTTCTTGAATACGAAACTGCTCCCCTCTATTTTGTGATAACATTTGTCAATTCCATATATGGGCAAGACGCTAAAATGCATTCTTAAAATCTGCCGTCGCGCGATATCTCCATGCATGTATATGTTATCCGATCGTTGTATCATGCAGTTCGTACGTAATATAACTAATTCTGCGTTTAAAGATTCGGAAGGCAAATATATTTAATGTTGCCTAACCTGTAAGCGCTGTGAATCACTGATGTCAAATATGATACATAATTATTTCCATCTCATGAAAATCTAAAAAAAAAAAATGTTAAAACGTTCTGAACCATTTGACGTATAAATCACTGATAACGCTGTCATAATTTGATGTCCACGTGTTTCAACTTCAAGGCTTATCATATTGATTGGTTGGGTTTAACCATCGCTTTCAAAGTCAAGCATTTCAGGGACAGCTGAAAAGGGCTTTTTTCATCTTTTATCTCCCTTTAAACGAAGTGCCTGCTGTCAACATTCCATATTGTTCTTTATGTAATACAAATTCTTCTCTTGCTTTTACAGATTACGTAGTTGTACAGGGGCTCTAGTCCATATCATCATTGGTCTCTGATTATATGGAGACCGTGACTTTCTGATGGGAAATGAAAAAGTAACCATTTTCCTATCAAAAATGATACACATTCCTTGACGAATATCAGTTATATCTGCCAAGTGGTCAGTGACGAATGTAACAGAGGTCAGTTCATTTCTGATAAGAAGCTAGAGGGATAATTTCTCTGGTGATTTATGGCACTTTCAGAATTGCGCTAAGACATTCGATTTCCTCGCTTCTCTATATGAATAATGAATATAAGATACTAGCTCAAAATATATACATATAGATAATTTAAGACAGCGAGAAACTAAACAGTTACAGTACAACAGACAGAGAAGAATCATCCGCCTATTTTTTTTTTTTTTTTTTTTTTTTTTAATATTCTGCAAAATTGGCATTGCACCGTTAACAACATTTTATCATACCCATGTCGACATATCGTTCCTAGTCATGTAACCATTTTTACTTTATCTTATGATGATATGTAGAGACAGTGTGTCCTGAAGATGACTGGTCTGGCAAATCAAATGATAATAGCCTGGTAAAAGCTTAAAACCTTGATATTATTGTGTATATAGCTTTCGCTTTTTTCAAAGCCATGACAATTTTGTTCACCGTGATGTTTATATCATTTGATTAATATACAAATTGTGTCGTGCCTAATGGACACGTAGGAAATCACACATTGAATTGCATATTAAGTTATATGATAGAAAGAGAAGTTTTGATATTACGAATTAAATGCAATTAATATACAACAACCTCGACCCATTATCGGCTACGTCCATACATTGTACCAATAACATGGTTTATTGCTTGGTAACCGTGTCATTATTTGTCGGTAAAGGGGTATATCATTCGTTTGACGTCCTGTCAGCTCTGTGACATTATAGAGGGTTACATAGGTCGATGAGTTGCGCCAGACGTGATAATAGATTTATTACGACCGTAACAATTTTATATGATAATAATGAAGTATTTTATTATAAGAAAATATTTTGAAATAATATGTTATAATATCTTGGTTATGCAATATATTTTATTAACAATGTAAATGGTGATAAGTTAACGCAGCTGACATCATAATTACTGAATACTGATTTCTGTAAACGAAAGCTTTCTATGTTATCAGATTAGATTGATCAGAATTAAACGGGATTGAAGCTAACTAACCTACCGAGGGCCAGGTAACGACACAGTAATGTCAGGAATTATGTGGTCCCTGTGGTGATACACAGTTTATAGTGGTTAAACGTCTGTCGGGCACGTGCGGATGGGCCCGTCATAACTGATAACGGATCCAAACTACGGTACAAAACAGAAGTGTGCCAAGCGCTCGTAAATCCAACAATGGGCGGTATGCAGATTCAAATGCAGAAGTCTAACCACTGATGATGTAGGTGCAGCGATTGGATATTATTCAATTTGCATGATAGCCTACTACTTTGATTTTCTAGAAACTCATACAGCGTGTACCCGGTGACCTCTGGACGTCGCGCGCTGCCTCTGCCTCTGTATGAGCCCGGCTATGTTGTGTATATAAGCGGCTGCTTACAGTAGCACACCAGCTGATCAGGACGGGATCTACCGGCCAACGTCTGTCTTAATCAAACCGAGGCACATGCACGTGCGTTTGTGACAAGCACTTTTAGCAGACGACATTTCTAATAATAGCATTTCTCTGTATTTTCTCGATTTTCTATCCAGAAGCAAAGTTTGTTTACTAAGATAGTTAAACGCTACCTTGACCAAGATTTCAATAGGCGATAGTTTCAACAGTTTTGGAAGTATTTGGTGCTATTTGACGTCGGGCACCGGACTTTGAATTGTGTCAATATGGAAGAATTAAGCTGCTTTCTAGGCAAGTGGGAGGAGCAGTCGAAGGACGGATTCGATGAGATGGCTGTAGCTTTAAGTAAGTCATTTACTCGTTTATCATTTTTTCTGTTATAATATTGATTGTTACTATCACAAGGGATCTATTCGACAGATATTTCGGATTGATTAATTACCGAAAGATGCATACGCTCGGACATTAAATAATCCACCGTGTTTTCTATCATATTTGCTATTGCGCTTCTTTATATTGCATATCATATAGCTCCGATAATTATCGAACAATCTGCATTCTCGTCTGCTATCTATTAACGATTACTAGTTTATAACGCATTTGACGTAATCTCTTGTAGTATTATAATGCACCTTTGTCCTGCCCTGTATTCAGATAGTGCATATCTCAAATATCAATCATTGTGCTGCATGGATACCGTTATGCATTCAGTAGATTAATTGACAACATCGACCTTACCTGTATGACTCCAATATGTTTAATGATTTCCTTACTTTAAAGGAACTAAGCCGATGTGATTTTCACATTACTCGGAAACTAACAACTTTCGAAATGTTCTTTATTGTTTATCATTATTTATCATATGTATATAGGAGAATGATAGAGTCATGCAAATATACTTATTGTACAACTGGCAAATAGAAATAGAAATAACTGAAATGCTATACAACACATTGTTTACTAAATAGCAAATACAATATATCATTAGTCAGAACAGCGCTATATTCCATAGTTAATTTGGTCATGCAAACGAAATCAAATATTCACTTTGAAGATTGACATCATCCTGTTCCTTTTTTATAAAAGAAAGAAGATTGGCTGCTTCGTGAGAGAAATAAATCTGATATAATTATGTCATCAAACGGAAGGCGATACTATTGTTCTAACGACAAAAGTCTTTAAGATTTAATTCTATTTCTCGATACCATGAACCTGGTGTAGACAGTATGGTTGTTACTTGTGCTCTATCGCGATGATGGATGCTGCCAGTCGAAAAGTCGGATTCCTTACACGATATACTGTAGGAAGAGGTTGATGCGGTCTTTTGTAAAACAAAGATCTTAGAATGTAGTGGTATATTATGGAATAGAATTTATTAAATAGTAACAAATCGTATGTTATTCCTTTTTAATTAGACTGGTAACGAGTATAGGCCATGAAAGCAAATATAAGTTGATGGGAAAATAGCAGGTAGCGATGCTAACTAAGACAAGAGGGGTACGATATCATCGATAGAACTGGGAATCTGTTAATGAATCGAAAGAAAATGAAACATAAGTATAGCTAAGTGTAGTTACAGCTGGTAAACTTTTACTATTGTGACATACTGTAACCTTCAAACCTCCATGTAACAGCTTCAATCGCTATAGAAGTTTAAACATCTGCAACATGTTACAACATGCAGGAAACATCTAACCTATGTGTAAATTCAATAAGCGTTTAACCTTAACGTTATATGCTGTGAACTTCAAACCTCCATGCAGCATGTTGTAAACGTTGAACTTTCGTATAACCTGTAAATCTGTAAACTGTTAACCTCGATTTAACATGCTGTAAACATTTGATCTTAATGCAGCATGCAGTTAACATTAAACCTCAATGTAGCATGCTGCTAGGTTTATTTTCCATATAACATGCTGTAAACGTCAAACCTCCTTATAACATGCCCTTAACTTTTAACTTCAGTGTAGCATATTGTAATTTTTTAACCTTGATGTAACATGCTGTAAACTTTTAACCTCAGTATAACATACTGTAAGCTTTTAACTTCAGTGTAGCATGTTGTAAACTTTTAACCTAAGTGTAACATGTTGTGAACTTTTAACCTCAGTGTAACATGTTGTAAACTTTTAACCCCAGTGTAACATGTTGTAAACTTTTATTTTTCGTGCAACATACATTAATTGTTTGATCTCCGTGTAACATGCTGTAAACGTCTAACCTAACGTATAAGATGTTTTGAACGTTTAATCGCCCAAAGTGTTTGATATACGTTTAACTTGCCGACAGGCTTAATTTGATTATTACTGGATATAGCATGCTTCTTAATTCAAAACTGTTCAAAATGCTTTGTGAATTAACGATGTCATATTACTAATCATTTATAAAGTTAATTATATATCATTTGTTTTATTCTAAATGCACAACGGCATGTATGAAGCAAAATATTGAATATAGGAAACACTTTTAAATATTCAAAATCAATATCAGTCGGGAAAAAATCGTCGATTTTTTTTAATGTGTTATAGTGTTCAACGAGCTCGTTAAAGAAATCACTTGTCCGACAGTGTGTGGTTATCATATACAAGATATTCCATTGAACTCGATTAAATTTGTTGAGCAGACAAACGATAGCCCATGTTAATATAAAATATTTCACTATGAAACACATAAACCATGATATTGGTAAAATAAAGGAATTCTTGATATTTGATGACTCAACACTAAATGATTTAAACTGGAACCAAATATTTTGATTACATTTTTTTAGATGTAGACTATGCTAAGAGAAGGTTAATATCTAGGTGGTTTATCACTTTCATGTTTCGTTAACGATATGGTTTGTTTATCGCCACCACATTCTAGTGTATTAAATAAGCCGGATATAATTTCCCTGTCTGACATTCTCCAACAGTGTTGCCCTAACATTGCTATTTCTATGCAGAGGATCCCTTGATCGACAGATACTCTTGCCTTAACATTTAAGCCATCTATCCCCACTAAATCGTCTGAACGTTACTGTATGTCATATTCGACTTAACCGTTCCATATACAGACACACAATGTCTTATCAATCCACTTAAACCCATCATTGTATTCATATGCACCACTTTATATTCACATTTACTGTAACTGATGTTCAACATCACCAGGTCATAATCAATTTTACCGTAGAGCATTCACAATTGCCCATTTAAATCTGTATACACCATTTTGTATTCATCTACATCAATTTATATTCACATAAACCAATTCATATTATGCCAAATTATCTGTATCAATTTATTTTCATTTACCCACATCGGTATTCATATACACCACTTCATGATCAACCACGCCACAATATATCCCTTTACACTAATTTATATTCATCAATACAATGCATAGTATCTGCACCATTTTATATTCGTGTATATACATGAATATTGAAATGGATTTGTGTTATTACACACTATTCGTAATAAGTTATACAGTATTATAATCAATTACAGGAAGTCATTTATATAACACCATTAATATTCATAAAACCATATAATACTGATAAATATAATTTTACAAACATTAACTCCATGTCAAATTCATCTTAATCATTCAATATCAATTTAACCTTGTTATGTTAACCTTCATACTTTCGTAATCAATTACATTTAACAGTCATAGGGTGGTATCTCATTAATCAGTCTGTGTAGTTCAAGCTGTAGTATAGCTATATGTATATCTGCCTATCGCTTATATGTAGTGAATACTTTTTGGTGTGTATTAGGGTTACATTTTACCGTAGAATATGTCAACTACGATTTTTGTCAGTTTTTAAGTTTTGTATATATAGTAATGCTATATTTGACACAAAGTGTTATTTCGGTTTAGTGTTATTATAGATTTCGATGTCCTGTTTAATTGCATCAGGAATCTGGTGTGGGGTTTAGGTTGTATTCCGTTGTGTTTAAGAGCAACCGATAAGTCATAAGATATAATCCTTATTATGTCCAGCTCTTGAGTATGTGTTTAGGTCAGGTGAATGTCGCAAACATACATTCGTTTTAAGATTACCCACATAAGAGAGTACTGTATATGTTTCGCTCTGTTTAAATCAGATCCCATGATTAGCTAGTCTGTATCGAAGAACATATGTTTAACATTTCAGCAATTGCAAATCGGGTAGTATTTCAAAATTAGCATGAACCTATTTTGGATAGCGCAGTAAAGGTGATGACACTAAACGTTGTTTTAAGTGTATAATTGACTTTAGTCACTCAACTGTATTGATTAAGTTCAACTAGTTATATTGGTGGCAGCGGTGGGATAATTATGAAATTGAGTTGTATGTATCTGATTTTTTCTATAAAACTATTTTTTGTGTGATAGCTACAAAACATTCCATATTTTAAAGTATATCCTTATGATTAATTCACTATACAAAATCCTCAGGAAATCAACTTTTACCTTTTCTCGTAGAAATGTTTATGCCGCTCCATTAGACAATCGAATGCGACGTTACAAACGGCGACGTCATTTTTTATGGTATGTGCTGGCTGATACCATTCATTTTCAAGCCAACGGAAATACTTGTTACAAGATTAAATTATTTAGTAAGAGTCGTAAGTGGATAAACAAGTTTTCTGATATGACTTATTATTTTTTATATATATTTTTTTGTAATAGAAGTGGCATAAGAGTGAACATTACATGTCGTTATGTATAGATCTATATCAATGAATTCAGTATTGTTCTTTTGCAGTCTTGCATAAAAAAACGATTTCCTGTGAATGTTGTTGGTATCCCTGACCTGTCTTTCACACATTCTTTCAGCATGAATTGCAATACTTGTACGGGTGTGTATGCAGTTATGGCCTTACCTTGTACCAGCTGGTCGTCGTCAGTGTAATGTAATTTACAAATCACAAACAACTGAACAATTTGTGGTAAAATTGAACTTGTGACAAGTGAATATCGGCCGTCCCCTTTCTACAACAGATGGAGTCAGTCAATTTTGTAACCGTGCGGATAGTATTTATTTCGTATTGAGTTTAGTCAACTATGTAAAAGCGGTATATTCTGTTGGAAAATTAATTCATATTGATCTCCTATAGATTAAGTCGGATTGTCATAAAATGTTTACAATGTTATATGCTAACGCTACTTACATGGTGACATACGGTGTTTTGTATTGAGCCTGGTTAACTCAGCAGAGACTTACTAACATCCAATACGTTTCGGTACAATACCAGACGATCATCGAAAATTATTTCCGATTTCTAGTTCGTTATGGCATTATACTGGAATACAACTTATTGATTATCATTGCAATACACGGATGTCAAATCGATAAGATAGTTTAAGAGTTAGAACATGGGAATAGTTCTGAAGTCCCGGGTTCGAGTCCTGGTCTATGTGTTGCATTTCTCTCATATCACATACTCATCCGCCTCGCACCATTTCTAAGGGTTAAAGATTCGATATGATAAAAACCTACATATTTTTTTTCGGTTTCGGGTTGCGTGCCAAATGCGGTGTTGTCAACTGTTATTTTGTTGCATGCTTACCAATTACTGATAAACTACCCTGCGAGAGTTTTGGTAGAGGTAGCCTCAGTTTTATATGATGCTACCTGTCAGCTGTATATTTATTTTAAAACTATAAAATGGGAACGCTAGTTGCGAAAAAAATAATTAATGGCATTGGTTATCTCTTGTTTACTAGTATCACAAGATAGAAAAGGGATAAGTAGAAAGTTTTATGATTTTGCACTGCTGAGGTAACTAAGGCTAACTCACTTATCGGATGAAGCATATCTTATGTATCAGTGAATCGCCTATGTGGATGATGATGTAAAAACTCGGTTCTTTTCGTACGGTATGCACACGAGGGATGAAGATGTATCATAGTGGTGATGGGTCCGTATGAATGGTATGCAAATAGCGCAGATGTGTTCAAAATAACTGAGGTGCTGACAGCGATGGGCGTACTCTGTAGCGCTACACCAGAAAAACAGTGAAACCAGGAACACAAACAGACAGTTACCACCATACGGGCCCTCTGGGATTACATCTGGTTATCTTAACGATTCAATTAGGGAAATACTTCATTAAGATATCAAAATCAATTTTGATTTGTTCATGCTATAGATAATGTATTGGTATATTTTAGGATAGTTAGTGCATGCTCCCGATGCGCTTTCAAGTATATGTTCTGTTAATAAATATATAGGCTTACGAGCTAAGTTCCATCCATCTTGGCAGATAGATCGTCGTGCGCCTGGTATGGAATCGGTGTTTTTGTTTTGAATTGATATTTTGGATATTGGCCTAGGGCCCGCATCTTTTCGGAATATAAATGTTATGTGTTAGTATAGATATATGTAGATATTTGTATATGTTCCGTTTTTTGTTTTTTGTTTTTGTAATTGTTCTTATCAAACAATTAACACATGCCTTTCATGCAACCACATAATGTTTGGGAGAAATGAATCGCTAAATGAATACCTAACCATTAAATCTGAAGACTAAATTTTGGCTTCTTAAGGTTTGGATGTTATATTCCAAGATACTTCTAAAGGCGTCTTACCTTTCGTTTAAATAGCCTATGAATATATCCTAAAATAGTATAATCATTCCTGGTTTTGCATGAAGCACGTGTACCTGCATGACCTTGTTGTACATACCCTTAATCAATACCGATCAAAGTTTCCCATTCCGTAGAATGAGAGCTCTAAACGAGCTTAAACTCATATGGGAAGCACCTTGGTTAGGTTGACCCGCGGCCGACGCGTGGTGTGTGTTCCAATATCCTCACTAAACTTAAACAAGAGCAGGGTATGTATAGACGAAGATGAGTGGAGTCTGGCTCTGGTTTTTATCGTTAAACATAAATATGTCGGGGATTTGTTTTACACGTGGAAATGTCAATGTTCAACTTCAGTAGAATAAAACAACTAAAAAAACAGCTTACGTAACACGGTGCTGAAGCCATTAACGTATACATTTATCGATAATGCAATAAAATTTGTTTGCCAAATACTATTCAGGCAATTCAGTTTAAATTGATTTTGACATTTTGAAAAATTATGAAGTAGTAAAACATGTTTCCTTTTTTCAATTTATCAGATGAAAAAATCCCTGAAAATAAAGTCACATTTTGAGTCACATCAATTTAATTGTAGGAGTATACCTGATTTGTTTTGTTTGTTTGTTTTTTTTGTTTTTTTTTGTTTTTTTTTTTGGGGGGGGGGGGGGGGGGGGGGGGGGGGGGGGGGGCATAATCCATATAAATGTACATGACGTATAGCTAAACCTCATTGATGTGGATGGGGAAGCGATTTTTTTTATCCTCAATGAAAATGGCTCTGGACGTAGTCTTCTTCATAACCATTTTATACATACTGGAGAAAGTTATTGCTCACTTGTACCAGATGCATTATGGTTGGTTGTTGTGGTGTGTTGTGTTACCTTTGATGGAACTAATGGTACTGTGGCGAAAATATGCATTATCACAGTCATTGGTACTGACCTATTGTGAAAGTTCTTACGTGTCAAACACGTCCTTGAAATACGAGAGATTTTCGTCTAGTCGGTGGATAAAAGCAAGTTGCAGATATCCCCTAGAATACTTGCCAGTGCAAAAAGTCTAAACGACTGATGCCAAGGTAATAAAACAAAACCTGAGTAATTACAGTGTGTGCCATAACAACTCTGTAACAGTATGGATAACGGCCAACCTCCTGCAATGTAAGTACCTGTCGAGCTACCTTAAGATGATATACATTCACTGTAGGTTCACTCTATCATGTCAAATTAGTTAATTTATACGGTATGCTTTTGCCACTGTGAAAGGGTTCATTCGGATCAAGTGTTGTCTCTATAAAAAGCATGAAGTATTCTCTACAAAGTGATGCTGATGAGACAGCCGACGTTTCACTGCTACCTCACACACAGCTAATAAATATGTCCTGTAGTATCAGGTGATGTGTGCAACACACTTGAAAGACTTTTTCTGAAAAATAAGTTGACAAGAATATGTGTTGATTATAATTGCAATTAGTATCCCAAAAGAACTACATAGTACATAATAGCGAAACCATACTTCACACTCAGAATTAAATCGATAAAACGAAGGCAAAAGAGAAACGAAAAAATGAATAAGACCTGGTGTTCCGGAAGAGTGAGTATCTTCTACTTCGATCATTATATTCTAATTTAATGATATCATGATCCATTACAAATTCAATGACACCATACTATATGCACGCATGTATTATAGTGGTAAATGGCACATATCAACTATTACATTAGGAGAGATCTTTATCGCTTTTTCCATAGCTCATAGCAGTCATTCTATTTTCCAAAGGGGAATCAGACCCATACATCATATTTCCAAAACGATGAGCATACCCATTATCCCCTGTTTCCGAGAGGGAGAATATACCCGTTATTCCCTCTTTCCAAGAGGGCGAACATACCAATTGTGCCATCTTTCCAAGACGATGAACACACCCATTATCCCCTCTTTTCAAGGTGGCGAACACATCCCCTCTTTTCAAGAGGGCGTCCATACTCATTTTGCCATAAAAATATATGATCCAAGATACAAAAAAGAATTAAAGGGGGACCACGTCTTACAATTCTGATTACAATACATTTCAGTTCAATTCAAATTTATATAAATATAAATATATACAATAACAGTACTGATTTGATGGCTATAAACAAACAGAACTGCGTAAACCAGTAAAGTGACATTGATAAAATAACGAATCTATCGATCGTACATACTATAACAGTTTCTCCGTCTACAAACTCAACATCACCTCTACGAACGCACCTTTCCTTGATTAATGTAAACTCTTGAGGATGATTATATCATAATATGTGTTGTTATCTGGCCGTTGGATTGATTATATGGACCTAATCAATCTCTAACTCATCTTTCTGTGTTGCGTAATATATACTATAAACCTGTTTGTTAAACTCCTTTACAAACGGAAAAGTCTATCAGGTATTACATATATCAAACAGTCTCTATTAACTTTGGAATGTCTTGCTATTCTGCGGTATTTTACCATGAAATGGTAAGCTTCCCATTGATATTTATCTTTTATCCTATTTTGTAGATCAAACTAAACCAAAATTATATATTGCATACTTACTCCTAAGCATAGGAATACATGTAGTCTGCGTCGTTTTGAGACTCTTCACCGCTAACAACGTGCGATTATCACTGACGATTTGCAGGTTTATCGCTGACATCTTCCATATTGAGGTTCATTATATTTTTCATTTCATTCCCTTTGCGAACCACGAAAGAGTTATGCCGTGACGTTACGCAACAGCTTCCCAAACCTACTACAAGTTATCACACCGACTATGATTCCCAACTCCTATGACTATGTCCCACTTCCCTCACCTACCACGATTTCACACACCTAATTTGAGGCTCCTCAATTTGATTATTTGTAGAAATTCTCACACATGTCACGTTGTTTTTATTCAAAACGTTTTCTCATATATATCTCACATGCATGGCGGTGTCTTGCATTTCTCAAATATTTCTCACACCTAATACGTTGCCGTACGCTTACTATGGTGTATTTTTTCCAAAGATATGAAGGTGCCTATTTTGCACACATGTCTCACACCTATTGCGATCCAATGCACTAAGTATGATTTCTTAAATACAGTTAGTTCGATATCTCACAATAACGTTAAACAGATTTTGATTTTTATGTTTTCCTTTAGAATTTCCTTTGCTGACATACCCTTTCTCTCCTTGAATATAGTAATCTCATTAGTATGATACATCCAATCTGTATGATACATCCTATCTGTATATCATTAGCCAAATTGCCACCATCGTCTTAATGGTGTTTGGTTGGGTTCATGTTCCCTGTATTAGATATTCTTAATAAACGCATGTTGTCCGTATGGTGGATGTCTTAGTGCTATCTGATGCTGCTTTGGCAGTAGTAACACTACTCGTTGGAATATATCATAAGCAATTAAGGGGGATTCCTTTTTGTAATTACTAAATAGAGTTAATTAAAGAAGCACCTGGAAATTGTTTTATCTCTGCGGGACGTGTTTGGAGTAACCGTCAAATAAAACAAGAAAAGAAATACGTTAATGTAGATTCAAGATTTCAGTTATAAAATGTGTATCTATATATTTGTTTTGCATCTCAGCTACCGCAAAGCATCGTATTCTGACACCAGACACACATTTATGCGATTTCAATATTTTATGTGCTAGCCGAAATGAATTGAACTAATTTACTATCTAAATATCGCAATTGAGGGCTGTGCAATAGATTTGCTGTTATCCTTTTGCTCGAGCAATTTTTATGGTGTAAGCAAAGCATTTCAGCGACACCTTTTATGTTGTTATGCATTGCAAACAAATATGATCTTACTAATCAAGAGTACGGGGTATATAAACTTTTTCATATATCTCAATATAAAAAGAAAACTTATAATGAATATTATAAAAAAAACTTAAATGTAATTAACAGTAACAACATATTACTATTGTCGAGAAAATGATAGATCCTTCCAATATCTCCTTCCATGGGTATCGTCGTAGATATCATGTGTGGTCACGATTTTTCTTGAATACGCTACAGACCTAGATAGAGAGGAAAACATGAAAATAATGTCCGAAATATCCTAAACTCTCCTTGAATCCATACAGTTTTTAAAGTAAAGGTTGTTACACAACATTTGTTAACAGCAAGCAAAAGCATCATGATATAATTTGCAAATCATATGATACGTACTTTATAGTATATCCCTACTGAGTGAAGGCAAATTCTGCTAGTTGACAAATTTACCCATAGTATCAGCTTTTCTAGCATCAGAAAAGTTAATGACATAATATTTGCAAAAACTTCCAAAACAGAATTTATCTATGGTTGCCATTTGCCAAACGTACGTAGCTGTCATATTGCTAACGATTAGTCTTTTATAACTGTCTGCTGTCTGGCTAATTCACATGCTTTGTTATTCTAGCCGTGTAGTCGATTAAGCAAATGGTATGGATTGGTAGGGTTTTGTTTTGTCTGCAAACGTCGTGGCTTGGGTAAATATTAGGATATCCTTTTATAATTTGCTTTTCTTCTCCGCATACAGTGGAATCAAATTAGAATGTCTGATGCATACTTTTGATAGTGTATTTTGTTATACGTATTCAAAACACCAGGGAAATGCTTTAAAAACACACTCCTAATAGTGTAGTATACATGTATGTAAGTAATTGTCGTTTACGCTAATAGTTTCCATGTCATTATATGTTAATCACTGTAACTATCATGCTTCATTATCCTGATGGTTGCCGGTATACATTGTAGAATAAATGAAGCATTTTCTATAATATGTCATTCGTATAGTGTTACATTGAATGCAATATAGTTTATCGGATTATGCCATATGGTGTAGTGGTAATGAATGGATACTTGGCATTGTTTAAGAGGCGATAGTCAATTATTGGTGGGATAATATCTACAATAACACAGAATTTACCAAATATTCAGATTATTTGAACGAAACGTGAAATAAATTAATGTGACATTTCATTAAACTGTCTTTCTTTCCTACTTTGAAATGTTTATACCCTATCCCCAGCGTGCTTGCCGTTGCTCGCTGATGATACAACTTCACAACTCTTTTTGGGGGGGGGGGGGGGGGGGGGGGGGGGAAGAGATCTTGTTTCTTTTGTTTCACGACCCTTTCATTCGATATTGAAGTGTATTGAAGTGTTATTAACAGTTACATATGATCTGGGCGTAATATTCTTACAAATGTAACGGGATTAGGCGGATTTCCTGTCGATCGGTTTGAGTTATGAAATTTAGTATGAACTATCATAGAGGTCCCAATCTATGTTACTGTAAATTACCTGTCTCCGTTCGCTGTAACTCTCTTACAACATTACAGTGAGTAAATGACATATCTATAGCGTTATGGCACTCAAGTCAGTATTGAATGACGCCGTGACTGGCGGTTCCAGCCTTGACTGGGCTTCCATGGCTGAAGCTCTCAATACTGTACAGTCATTCTGCCTAGTTAAGTCGATAACACCTCTGATTATTTAAACATCTGTCATTTAAGAAATCACCATAATGTACACATACCTAATTGCACTGCTACCTACAGCGGCTGTCTGGCATTGTAAAAAGGTGTGCGTCTACCATGGCAGTTGTTAAAGTTTGTAACTTCCTGTTTTTTGTGTTCATTCCATTTTCTCCCGATAGCATTTAATGGTTATGATATCCATTCACTGCCCGGAGGATTTATGATAAGACCCGTGCTAGACGTGGATATATTTCATTTACGGCGGTAAGGTATTCAGACCATGAATACAATTTCCAGTCATTATATCAGAACATAAAACGCAGATAACTTTTAATTAAGATGTAGTAAATATAAACAGCCAAATACAAACGATAAAGTCAACCCATCGACATTAACTATCAATATAGAATTATTGAAAATATAAAAAACAAAATTACAAAGAAATAAGGACTAAGCACGTTTTAATTGAAAGTTACTTTCACTATTACTTCAACAGTAAAAATCTTTTCTGATTATCAATTAATTCCCGGTTCAAAATGTTCTCTAGAAAAGCATACATGATTATTGTATACATGATCTTATGTCGTGCGGGAAAGTCATGTTGTTCCTCATATTATTTTGGTGTTTTTTAGTTAGTAGCACTGTGATTTTCCTATCAGAGTTCTCGTAAGTTGGCTTTCATTATCTAAATAAACATTTTATTTCATATCTTTGTCGATAAATGTTTATCTACCACCTTAAATTGTATATATACTGTACAGACCTATGAATTTATCAAAAGACAAATGTATTTTCACGGCTTGATAAATTCGTGAATTTGATATCACTACAATAAGAAAAGAATTGACAAAATATAGGCGTAGGAAGTTAAAGCCAATCTATCTTTATCACAGGTATTACAGCTTGACTCGTAGTGTGTAGGTGGTATCTTTTTAAGGATTATACAAAAGACAAGCAAGATATAAGCTGCTTTCAAAAGAAAGAAAAAATAGAAAAAAATTTAGAGCCACAATTGTCTGCGCCATACAACAGTTTCGTCTTTGCGACTGCAGGAACCTAAAAAGGAGATGCACTAGGCCCTTAATTCATCAAACTTCCTTTTTCAACGCTAAATGTTAAGATAACGTCTCATACATGTATATCTTTTGAAATATGGAAGCATTAGAATACATTAAAACGTGACATACAGGTTACAACACATCCCGGGGACTAAAGACCACAAGCAGTGTCTACCAACTACAACAAGGACACGTTGATCCTTGGAAAATGTTGAGATAGCATGCATCATATAATGACCCATGCCATCTGTAATAATCCAAAGGTGACATAAAAACCTACAACGATCTAAGTCATAACAACAAAGTGTTTTGTGTCAAAGAAAACAATGTCCCTTGCAGAATAATTATAGCAGTATACAGCAGCTTACATTATCAACAGATTTTCTTGCAGATGCATTCTTCCTCCATTACGTAAGCGTTACGAGCCTAATTGGCCAAACCGTATGTGAAAAGTCAGCAGATCGGCTATTCTGACAATCTTACATACTTAACAGAACTATAAAAATAGGAAAATGATAATTATCTCAGCAGGTGCCGATTAATTTCTAAATCGTTATTGGGTGTAATGTGTAGCAGAAATGATATGTTTCAACAGCAGCACATTTTCTTAAAATAACATCTTCAAACTTCCCTATGGAAAAGACGTCAATTATTATGCAACAAAAAATATCAATTTCTCAGTTACGGAAATAGCCATTTTCAGATAATATTTTGCAGTTTATGCGAAGGCTAAATAAAAAAGTTATTTATTTTTTAATCAACTCGTTTGGTGAGTCATGGAAGAACAAATTAGTTGCATACATTATCTGGTATAGTTAAATATATGTCTTTTGTACAGGCATGCATTAGACTACTAAATCTTATGTTATAAAAACAGCAGATAAGAAAAGTCCAATGTTTGATACAAAGCCTCTGAAACTGATAACTATAAACGTACCTTTTTGGCGCACTCAAACTTCCGAATTTAAGCAGATTAGCGCATTGATGAATTGGCGCACCAAAACTATTGTATATAGAAACAGTGTATAGAATATGTAACAAGCGCAAACATAATTTAGCGTAATGCATCTAGCGCGAAACCCGCTGAAATAGGATTACCACTAAAATATTAACGTTTACAGTAAATCCTTTGAAGTCTTACATAAAATTAAGAATTACATATTTGGATTTAATTTACATGGCCAGTGCCATAAATCAGAAGACGTTTACTCTTCTTGGACACCTGGTTCTTTTCTCTATTCTTTTTCAAGGGACTCCATTGAAATCTACATTTTGTTCTTATCTTACCCCCGCTTCATAGATTTTGAGATTATATTTTATATTCTATCGACATATTCTCTGTTTTCGGGAACAACAACAAATGAAAGAGAAACAGAATCTTCATTTCGCGTGACCATGCCATCATATGTAATGGATCTTCATTGATTTCAATTCGTTCTGAAATAACATCACCGTTAAAAATACTAGCATAACTTTACAGAATGAGCTTCTTTACTGCGTGCAACACATGTGAAGTACTGCCCATTTAATATGCTTTGGGTATTAACGCTTATACTGTTTAACGGTACAATACATCAACCTCAGACGACAGGCTGTCTCGTCCTCTCTCTGCTAAAAAAGGAATTAATTACAATGCTATCGGCTATATCGCAATCTCCATCCCAGCTTGCCCTTACATGACGCTGTTTAATACTAGTAGATACCATTCATAGAATGCCATGGACACTTTTGACTTGCTTCTCCAGGGCTGTAGAAGCATTTCCTGTGATGTCTCTCACATTTTTCTTAATAAGCGCCAACGGACACGTTTTAGCATTGAAACAATCAAACCGAAAGAGACTCATCAAAGGATGGATGTGAAAATCCTTTGTCAGAAATCGTTTGTATCGTCGAACCTGAGGCCATATATAATAGTTTCTAATTATATAGGAGTTTCCACTTCCACATGACGGTATCATCAAATGCTAGGCGACTAATTATATATGCTGCTGGGTTTGTATACGAATCAAAGAGAAATTGGTTTTGCTAAGTCATCACTTTTGAAACAGCGTTACATAATAACAATCAAGTAAAACAAGATATTCGATATGCAGGAATAATTTGGTATCAACAGTTATCGAGCTTCCTTTTTTCTTTTCACCATTTTCATCAAATTCGATATTTTATTGTGGGGTATTTTCTGTTCATAAATATGGACTATGTTAAACGTATTTTACATAGTCTTATATATAAATCTATACGTGTCCATGCATAAACTATTACAGTGCAAGATGCATATTATTTTTTTCTGGACAATGATTTGCCTGTTACAAATATTTTTACTTTCCCGAGATTTGACAATTTTAATTCTGCTTTAAGGGACATCGATACGGCAAATGTTTAATTTTAAAATCGAACAATATCCACAAATTAGCAAAAAAAAAATAATCATGTAATATAACATAATGCTGGTCTGGACATCTAGTGTCTAAAACTAATCAATAATTTGATGGAGAGGCTGACGGTTCCTGCTCTAGGGTTTCTTTATGATAAGATGCAGCAGCGAAAAAATGTAAGACACACAAATAATCAAACCTGAAAAATAACCATGCCGTTATGTTCACAAGTGTCTGTATTACACAATAGGAGAATTTGTTTGAAAGCATTTGACTTCGTATACGCATGTGGGTTAATGTTGCGTCCCGTTTTGCTGCTCATTAGTGTATTCATGTGAATATACATTGTTGTACATTGTTGCAACTTGTCCATTCCAATGACGTCACATTGTTTACAGATCCCGCGTTGTGTCTGCACTGCCTGACACGAAGGCTTCATTCTGTGTTTTTTAGTGTTTTTGATAGTTTTCTGATAATTCAATTGATCAGGTATGATTAAACAACCCCAATCAATATGAGGTGTGAATGTAATTTTAAGTTTTAACGTCATGTTGCGAAAAATACTTCAACTTTCACTTTGTCAGTGCATTCGTGATCGCAGCTTCGATCGGCGTCATGGCAACGACAGTGACGAATTTACAAACTTGCATGTGTACAGCCGAAAACTTCTAACTATACCTTATGTCTTTGGAAATCATCTGTAAATAATTAATTGAATTAATTACGATCCATTGCATTCGTTTATTAACGTTTGTTCGTTTCTATATGCCGATTTCGATACTTAAAACACTGAAGAGTTCCAATATTGGAGAATGAACATCAACACTTGCTCTATGAATCGTCCTAGAGCACCCGACTACCCTAAATCAATACTTATGAAACAGGTAAGAGCGTGAAGGTAATTGTATGAGAACAACGAAAAGTGCTGTACATTGTTACGAAAATGACAAACATCGTCAAAATTACTTAAAAAGTAGTCAATTAATCGGCACTTCTTCAATTAACACCAGTTTATAACGCCGTTATGTAACCATACTTGAATAAATAGAAGAATGTACAGCACTTTTTCTCGGTTTCTTAGCACGATGAATAAGTGTATCATATTTGGTTGTACGACAAAATACGTTAGTCGGGTGCTCTGGCCATATTTACCGACCAAGTGTCAATGTAGTCCTTCGTGCCGGTCACGTGACCACGCGAGAACACGAGGACCGACGAAAACATCCCGATAAAGACGTTGGACACCTAACATTAAAATCCTATCAAGAAAACAAACAGAACTAACCGGGAAATCATTAAATATTGAATTTATATTAAAACATGACGTTTTTTGTTCTTTTTAATTATAAATGCAACATTAACCCACATGCGTACACAATGTACGTGCAAACACTTATTCTATGTTGACCTTGAAATGCAAATGTTCCTTAGCATCGCTGACGAGTCTAGAAGTCCAAGAAACAATCTAGAAACTGCTATATAATCCATTTAAGTTCATTTTGGTTGTGCTTTATCTGGCTCGCTCTCAATTTGTTTTGTATGGTGCTACGTATAATATCGCGTGTGCTTTTTGTACACTCCTTTAACAAATTGAAAGCTTTAAATCGAATGAAAACTACTAGACGTTCAGAACATCTAAATATTAATTCATACATACAGATTTATAATAATTTTGATAATAATAACAGGCTGCTTTCTAAAGTGTGGTTGTATACGAATCAGGACAAATTATGCAACGGCTGTTACTCTACAATCTGTATCACAATGTCAACTGTTAACTTATGTCGGAAATGTAAAAAAAATAAGTTTTGCTTTGGGAAAACACAAGTCTTTATTTCTTTATCCCGATTTCAACACCTCTCTTAACGTTTATCAAAAGTATGTGAAGGTATATGCTGAAAATGCATCTGGTAACTCCATCTGTATTGGATACCATTAGATATATAAGATTGAAAATTCCAAGAGTAAGATAGTTAACATTTATAACACCAGCCGTGTATATTAAGTACGTGACCATTTTAACAGTGACCGATGTACTTTAGATGCGAACGTAGTAAACGATACAGTATGTGTACCTGATAAAGAATACAAAACAGCTTCAAACAGATGGTTAGTCCTTTTTAGAATGGGGAAACCACAAAGGAACGCCAAAAATGGTCCTAAACAAATTCATATTTGTCTCTGTTCATCATAGCAGGCAGATTGGCGGCTAACCTTGAGCACATTCTGAACCTATAGCTCTATACAAATTCAATCGGGGTAATCAGGGTAGCATATTCAAAACGTATGTTGCTTACAATAGATATGATTCAAACGTGACAGGTGGGATAATTGCATACTTCAGGGACGTTTGGTCTTCTTTTGTTTTCTCATCAAGACATATTTTTTGTTTCAGATCTGCCAGGCGATAAGATAAAAATGTACAAGGAAACTAAAACGGCGATAGCATACACTCTCAAGGATGACAGCTCGTGGCAAATTGATGTCGGTATTGTAGGACTTCCTGCGAAGCAGTTTGAGTTCGAACTTGGTAAAGGTTACAAGTCCAATGACCTCGACGGAACACCAATGATGGTAATATAACTATTTTGATCAACCGGGAAACTGTTTGTCAAATGCAAACAGAATGATGTCATGTATGTATAGAACATGATATTATATCTATGTATCAATAAACTTTGAGCAATCTTCTTTGAAGAGCATTCTTGGCGTCAACTTGATATCAACTTGATAGTAATTATTGGTTCTGAATGCGATATAGCTATTTCCATGTTTTACTTAATCCTTATTAGTGAGAATAGTTCCATTGGGCATATGCCATCATATTTTACTATGTATACCACAGCTCTGATGTATGACGTTTACATAAGTGACATTTCAACAAAACCAGAAATATTTCTTTTAGAGATTCCTTGAACCTAAATTAAAAATTGATATCCTTTCTCCAAACCTCATGATTATCACAGTAATCACAGTATGACATCAATGTAAGCCTTCAAAGGCTTGTGTGATGTATTATCGCCATGTCATTACAGAATAATAGTATCGTGGTATTGTCTCTGTTAACGACTGTATTGTCATATATTTCAATTTCTACTCAAGTTTGACTCAATGAAACTACCAAACTTAATCTGTTTCATATGCTCATGAATTTGACCAGATTAACACTGATCAGTGCGTATGAATACATGGTTAAAATCCTTCCGCGGAACTATTTCACTTTTTCTACATTGCTGTTATATGCATCGAATAATTATTAAAATTATCAAGTTTAATATGTATTCTTGTATTTTATGAAAGACCAGATATGCTAAATACTTTTATTTTGGCAAAGTAATACTGTTTTTCAATCCTAAAATAGCGGACTATTTTACTCGACCGACTAGACATGCACAATCCGAAACTCCTCGGGCTTTTCAGGTTTTTAGACTTGCACAAGCTACACGATATTAATATCTAGACCGACTTTTTTATTCGAAAAAAAAACAATTGAAATATAAGGATTGAATCTAGATTTGGTCGATTTCATGGGGTCATGAATTGAGTTGCTCTTGAGACAAATTCAACATGAACTGCTTCGCAGTTCATTAAATTTGTCTCAAGAGCAACTCAATTCATGACCCCATGAAATCGACCAAATCCAGATTCAATCCTTAAATGACAGGGTATAATTTTCTATGTTTCTAATGTTATTCTATTATCATATTTAAAATCATATTACATTTCTGTTTTCCCGTTGTGTAGACCTAAATTAGAGTACTTTTTGTATGATTACTTAAGTGATTGCATAACACAATCTGAACCGCTGACACTGTAATATTATTTGTATGATCTAAAGTTTTAAGTTTGATTAATAATGCATTGTTTTATCAATTGTTATGAGTACCTGCCCGAAATATTTATCCCTTAGATGAAGAAAGCGTCCCACAAATGTATGATACATGGCGATCGAAAAAAGGTATATGTGGAGAAACCGTAATATGAAATAAGTACTTATATTTTGTCATAATTTGTTTAATCAAAAAGAGAAGTAAGAGTTAACAACAACAGAACAGTTTAGTAAGATGCATCTAGCATTGTTTTCCCGCATTCAATTATTTAACATTCATTTTCGATTTTTTTATGAAAGCATCTTCCGTCATTTCACATTCGAAAATATAACGTTTAGAAACATTAAATCATAAGCGCGAAAGTCAAAACAGCATAGCCAGGAGCCGTTTGAAATCCGAAACCGTATAGCCAAGAGTCGGTTGAAAACCAGAAGTGTATAGTCAAGAGTCGGTTTAAAACCAAATCTGTATAGCCAGGAGTCGATGTCAGTCAGTCGAGGAAATATTTAAAATCCGGATTACCCGTGTAAGTGTATGATATTAACTCCATGTTACCTGGCGGAAATTAATCGATATTTCATCATGTTTCAGCAAAATTGTTATAAAGTAATGTAGCAAAGTGCACGTTTGTAGTAAAACGATCAATTAAATATTGACCGACAACTGTATGATAAGGGACAGGTTGAACTCTGCAATCGAGTGCATGTGCCACTATGATTGTGATATATTAGACATGTTAAACTTTGTCATATATTCTGTCCTGCAAGGAATGTGAGATGTTAAACATATTAAACACTTTGCTTTATTGCCTGTCTTACAGGAAATGTGAGCAATTTTATTTATTGAACTTTGTTATAATTGCCTGTATTATAATAATTGTGAAATATTTGATATTTTACACTTTGCGTGTGATACCAAATTGTTAGATATCTGGCATGTATGCTTTGAAAAATGTTTGGTGTCACATACGTGTCACAATACGTTAAGTGTTGTTTCGTATCTTAATATCTTTCGGATAGAAAAAAAAAGCAATCTTGTGTCATTCAACCATCAGTATGATTTAATGTTTATGTGTATCAGAGTTTGGTAAAAGCAGACGGCTCCACATTACACGAGGAACACACGTTCGATGACGGACGGATGGAAGGTAAACAGATGACCATCACAAGGTGGATTGAGGGAGACTCCATGAAAGTGGTAAGGATTTGTTTTTTCTAGTAAATACATCTCTCCGAATACTACATGTATGTGTAATATACATACTAATTCCACTCAACAAATACTATCCATATTTACAGACATCCGAAAATATAAGACATAGTGAAACTACAAACGTAATTGCTTTTCTTCAGAAACTTAAATGACAAATGGATTAAATTCTTCTACCTCCATAAGTCAGAGTGGAATTGTTAAATACATACTTATAGAAAATAGCTTCCATCATGACAGAGCTTATAACATCATGCCATCAAAACATTAATTTTACTTTTACTACGATTTCCAGAAAACGACGATGTGCGGTCATTCCATGGTTTCTACATACAAACGCGTGTAATCCAGTAAAGAAGGGGCCATTCTGACTATTTCTTCTTTGAATAATATAGCTAAGTACGTCACCAAAACACTAGCTATGTGCGTACTGCGTCAGCATTACGCGTGTACTGCTGAGAATTGTACATGTTGTGCCTTCGTGAGAGACATAATTGATTCATGTATGTACACGGAACGTCATGTTGTTTGCCTTGAGGCTGCAGTAAAAAATGTTCTGTTTTGTGAACTGCTCAAAGTGGCCATGCTAGACAGATTTCAAGAGACTATAGTTAAACCGAGCTTTCATTATTCTACGCTTCATTCATCTACCAGCTTATTCTTTGTCGTGGATCAGAACGGAGCACCACACACAACAATGTTATTGCATGAACATTATAAAGACTCTATGGCCTTCTAAATATAGCATGGTTGATAGCAAACCATTAAATCTGGACAATTTTCTTCTCTTTTTTTTCATGTCAACCGTTTTTTATTTAAAAGGATGTCTTAATATTCTCTATCATAGGAGATATTGCAACGGTAATCTACTTCTACCAAATTGATTGGCGGTGGCTATTGGGAACGTTGGTAATTTAATAGGCCTCGAAGATATATGGAGACTGTGACAGGAGATTACGTGAAATGTGTTGGATATTTATCAATAAACACCATGCTGTTCTTCACTTACAAACCTTGATATTTAAAAACGTGCACAGTTGATCACAGCATGTCCTTTAATGACTGTTACATAACAACGCTACTCTACTATCATTATACAGCAATAAAGCAGTCTGTCTTCAGCAATTGATTACCCTATTTTTATACTGAAATTAATTTATTGTAAAATTTAAATGATCTAAAGTACTTTAATACAAGGTAAACGCGTTCGTTTCTGTAAACTTTAAAGACCATTTATCACGGACTGATAAATTGATTTAAATGCAAGCTAACGTAAAGGTGTCGTAATCGAACACGCCGTGTATGATGATTGTAGTCAAACGCACCCAATATTGAATTCATTGTTGCTGATGGTGACCTGATAGCACAGCATTTACACTCAACAGTGAATTGAATTTTTCATCAACCAGTTTTTGATAACTACATGAAGTAATTTGAAAAAAATTACTTTAGGTCTAACGTGTAGATTCAGTACAATATTTCGCAATATAACACAACTACCAGGTCAGGAAGGACTGCGATATAAGTATGATAATTGTAAAGGCGGGAATGTCCCGCCCACTTAGTGGGGAGTAACATGTACCATGTATCTCTATAACTGTGTCGTGGTATTAGACAGTATGGGCTTTCAGTGTATTTAATTAAGTAATTGACACTTACTCGATTAAACATAATAATATATATACTTGCTGTTTGTTCTTATTTCCTTGTGAACATGTATTTCAAGTGAAAACAAATGTCACTAATGCGTACTTCAAACCAGGTGATGACTGTGCTACAGTGGCTGTATAATCAAGACAGCCATTACCACAATCCCAATCACTGAAGCAATGTTTCTATAGAGCGGACGGCATACTTCGTATTAGAATACCAAGAGGCAACTAAAAAGGTACAATGTTAACGTACAAGGAAATATGGCAACATATGAACCACGGAACGCTGTATGTAGAAATCTGACAAAGAAGCAAAGGTAGACCACGAGGGAATAAGTGATTTTGCATGAGTCTTAGTTAAAGTACAAATAATGTAAAATAATGTAATGTCCTCCGAGTAAGAATAAAGTAATGAAACACTGTAAACAAACTTATTTTCGCGGCGTCTTAACTCGTGTATTCATGCCTAACGACTTTTAAGCGGGCTGAAGTTATCAGCGGATTCGTTATTCGTTATTGGGGATTTGAATAATGAATCCGCTGCTAGATTCAGCCTGCTCGAATTTTTTCGGTGCCATTCAATTTCGCAATTAACAGTAATAAAACAGTTCCTGTACAGTGATTGAAACTATTTCGCTGCAATGAATTGCGAAGTTAGTCGACCGCGAAATACGCGAAAATTAATCGCACGCGAAAATAAGTTGGTTTATAGTAATGTAAACAATTTTGACTGAGTTAACTAGATAGACCTCACAGTATGACAATGTCTGTAGGTATGACGACACTTTCATATGTATGGCTGGCTGAAGAAAAAAGAGCAAGACCGGTTTGCCTAATGTAAAGAACATAGGCCACACACGACTATATACATTAGGTCATCTAATTATGAGCCAGCAGTGAACTGTGGTAGAGAAATAATCCCACACCTATGTTAAATTAACACCATGATGGCATTAATTTCAAATTTAGTTCTACTTATGAAAACTGCCTTTAAATTGCAATTTTACGTTTAATTTTAGAGGTTGTGTGGGCTATTGAAGTTCAATATCAATTTTGATTGAGTTTTTATATGAATTATACTCATTAATCACATACAGTATAGAATGTGTGCTTAATATATATCTGTTAATATCTTACTCCATCAAAACACCAATTACTTATGCATTAAGAGCCAAATTATTAATGATTTATCAATGTTTCGAGAAAATGGACGGTTTATTTGATGTATAACTGTAAAATGAGAATATCAAAATGTTAACAACACTAAACTTATCCTATTCAAGCATTTTTCTTATTCTTTCCTTACCATACACTTTCTGTGTGGAGAAAATATTGTTATAATGATGATAATATGATGAGTGACAATGAATCCAAAAGGCACACTTATAAAGACAAAAAAATATTTGACTTTAATGCTAGTTGAATATACACCGGAGGATATTTGTGTTTTTCTTCTTTTATTTTTCGATATGAGGACTACAAATGACCATAGTAAAGGCATGTGTATTGGGTCCATAAGTTTGGTCTAGCTAAGGCACACAAACCACATCAGTGTTTCCCTTAAAAAAACCTTGTTCAGATAGGAATAGGAAGATTGCTAACATAGGTGGTAAATGTTCAAAGGCTGCAAGATGGAACAGGCGTCTACAGAGGAGGTATATCTCGGGCTTCTCTGTATAATATCCATGAAACAGTGGCTGAAATATTGCGTAGACGACTAGCATAGTTCATTTATCTTACGACATGGTAATGGACTTGGTCACGTGATAGGAACACTTGCTGTCTTAATCGGCACATGTAGAACAGGAGCCAAAAACAGTGAACGAAAAAGGTCATCCAGCTAGTGGCATTAGAGTCAGAATGTCAACCGCGGAAATTGACGGTACATGCATGAAAAAGAGCTGGTTTTGTAGTATTCAGACACAGAACGAATGTGCTATAAACAAAACAAATATAACTTTTTATTAAGAATATTTTTACTGTAAATAAAACACAAAACAAAAAATATCCTTGTGCGTTGATGTAAATCCATAGGGTTCTTAACCTCAAAGAACTTATTTACCGATTGTTGAATAAAAAGGGCAATGCTGTTAAATAATCAGGATGTTGATATGCCGATGCAAAATTGTTCTAACAGCAACATGTAGCGATGGGAAGCTTAGCCAGTGCACATACACGATCAATATGTCTGATATTCAGTCACAATCAGGTATAATCGTGGTAAAAATGATATGAGTTCCTAAGGAAACAGAATAAAATCACGGGAGTGGTTATTCAAAAAATTCGAACGGACAGAGATGGACAGTCGACTATATGTTACAAGGTTCCAGACATTGGTGCAGTATGTACAGTTTGAATTTAATAATAACTCTGCATATTTACTCAAACAGCAGGTAAACAACATTATAATGATATTTTGAGCATTAAAGATTAGTTGTTAATTACAAAGAAGAAACATCTTCATCGCATTTCCTTAACTCGTAGATAATCACTACATCATTTGCGTCATTTTCAAAATCCAATAAAAAGCAGTTTGCTATCAAAAAGTGCCTCCTTATGAGGCTATCGAAAGCATGCCCTTCAAAAAGACCTTATATTGTTCAAAAGAGTGGAATCGTTTTCGTGTTTAGTATGGTACAAGAAGAAGACGTGGTAGCTTGGTCTTACAATGATTAAGTTCCGGCCTCTCACCAAGGCGACTGGTTTGGTATGGTGTTGTACAACCTATTACCACGATTTGTAAGGCCGATGGTTAATTGACAGATGTGTTTTATAGTGCCATCATACTGAAATACCATGTCTTGACACGGCACTGTGACACTTCAACCAGAAGCACTATACTCACAACGAGCGAAAATGTCCTTCCTAACATCAGGCCATGAACAGCAAGCACCCTTACTTAGGCTAGATTGTTTCGCCAGGCTATAGAACATATATTTTAGACTTAGGGTTGTTTCGCCCGGGAGACAGAACCCATATTTTACACTAATGTGTGTTTCGCCCAAGTGATAGAACCCATATTTTAGACTTAGGGTTGTTTCGCCCGGGAGACAGAACCCATATTTTACACTAACGTTTATTTCGCCCAGGTGACAGAACCCATATTTTACACTAAAGATTGTTTCGCACGGGTGACAGAACAAACTTTTTACACTTACGGTTGTTTCGCACGGGTGACAGAACAAACTTTTTACACTTACGGTTGTTTCGCATGGGTGACAGAACAAACTTTTTACACTTACGGTTGTTTCGCCCAGGAGACATTACTCATTTTCTACACTCTAAGGGCTGTTTCGCCCGGGAGAAAATAAAACCCATTTTCTATACTAAAGGTTGCTTCGCCCGGGAGACAGAACCCATAATTTACACAAAGGGTTGTTTCGGCCCGAAAGAAAAAATGCCCATATTTTATGATATATATGCTAAAGATTGTTTCGCCCGGGAGACAGAACCCATATTTTAGACTGCAAACACTCAACTAAATGCCAATATTGAGGCAGCGTCAATGGATACATTAAGAAGAAAAACGGTTGTTTAGAAAGAGCAGGAAAGTGTATGATACTGAAATTAAGTCTTACGAACCATGTTAATGGAATATGTACCCTACGAATGCTGATAAGTTATTTACAGAGACACACCAACCCTAACCTATTTCCAATTTCCTCTCATATTGATCCCCGCAAGCTACATTCTTGACGAAAAAGAGGAATACTCCAGGATTAATTGAACAATATTGGCAAAGATAATAGGTATGATAATTATCTACACAAGTGAAACATGTATATTACAGATGTTTAAGCATCATATACGATAAGCATAAGCCTATATTGATTCCTCGCTAATATGGATATGATTTTAAATGATGTGGTGTAATGCTTTCCTTGAGCCTAACTTCTGGGGGAAAACTACAAGCTGGAAAGGAAGGTAGATTTCTTAGTCAAAACAGATTACAAACAAGTGTGTTTTATTTATTCATTGCAGTGTCCAGGTATCACAAATGTGGAACTCATAATATAATATCATGGTCATGGTATTACTGTAAGCGTACATATTTTAGAGGTTATCTTATTTTAGCACTTTTCGCGAGTGGAGCATTATGTTAAATCATTCTTATTGCACTTATTATGCTCTGTTTTTTTTGTTTTTTTTATATATATATATAAATAGCTTTAGCTAAGATTTGAGTGCGTCAAATAAAGTACGTTTACAGAATTCTGACATATAGAAGACAAACTTGGCGTAGACACATCATTCATAAGACGGGGTAATAATTCTATCAACTTAGCACCCAGGATACTAACCAATAGTGTGTTAACATTACTTTGTGTCGGTTCCATTATAGTTTATTTCAGATTAGTATATAATTGAAAGATCTGCAAGAGACGGGGAATATTGATAGATATGGCAGAAATCGAAGGCAAATCATCACATACATTGTTCAAACAAGACATGCTGTAATTTAGATAAGACTATTGGACTACATCCGGGTATTTGGTGTGTAACGACAATGTGAGCCGCAATTGCCTAATGATTTGTCTGGTGCCAATTCTAGAGCCATCACATCTAGGTGGTCTCTTTTATATTGTCTGCGAACTGAGCATTACAAGGATATTGCGTGTATTGTACTTATCTAATTACCATAACAGCTCATGTTACGAAATGACGAGACTCACGCTTCACTTGTTTTTATCATAATTAAGACATCAACCTCACTTTTATATGATATGTTTTTTTGTATATCGTCAAAGTAAGCATATCCAAGTATATGTGAAAAAAAAGGAAATGAAAAAAATACATCTTCGACAATCAGTGTTAAACAATATATTTTGATAAGATATACAGGGTGTTCCAAAAAACATGTTGGAACACAATGCATCAAACAGGTAACGTATAAAATGTACCTGTCTCGTAAATTGATCATCGGTCAAAATGTAGATCTAGTATCTCTTTTCGTGCTTAGGTTTTGGTATAAACTCCTTGAGACCTTTCGTATTAATATTAAATAACGTAGATAATATAGAGCAACCTTAAGTATGACACGTGAGTGAATATATGTTGCCGATTGATAAATATAATACTTCATTATACAGCTGTCGTCTCCTTCTAGCAATTGTCATAGATGTTATTGGTAAAAAAAATGTGAAATTCCAGAAATGGAAAATGAAATTGAGCTTAAGAAAAATATAAATCAAGATCTAACTATTTTGGGGACCATAGCATAAGTCATCAAAATTCTATTTCCCCAGTCTGTCACCATAAAACCGTATAGCAATGCAATTGTCACTGTGCATCCCTTTATTCTAGTATTTGAATAATCTGTATTTACAGATCACATTTAAAGGGTGAATTTCAAACTCAATTTTCAAACTATACAAATACATTTGGTCGCTTTCCATAAATCCTAGTATCTTTTAGGCAACCATGGTATATCTTATCGATTCGGCCATGCCTTACTAGTAATTTGTGTGTAATTATCGTTATCATTTAATAGAATTTCTAAATAATCGAACTGGTCAACAGTTGTAAAGTTTTATAAGTGTACAACCATGCCTCGTTTAGAAGGGTTACCTTCATTCTTGAACAATCATGGTGCGTAGCAGACGAGATCAGATAGCAGAAACACTGAATGATGAACATATGTCTAAACAAGATGGTTTCCATTCATGGTAGTATTTCATATTTAGCATGGACCCTTCAAGCAAGATCGTAATATTGAAAATGTTTAATGGGTTGAGTTTATATCATTCATTCGCGTAATTAGAAACACAAACATCCCCTTTGTATCGACCTGCCTTATGGGAAATCTAGGGATGAGCCATTCAACTTTACATAGAATTTTAACACCGGTACATGTACATATACCTTGTTCATTAGGCGTTTAATTAACTCCCTCTTATAGCATGTTGAGATAGCCAAAGATTTTAACGACTAACAATTTTAAAATGTCAATAGGCGTTTTATAGTCAATAAAAGAGCAGTAGAGTCGTTAGTTATTATCAAATGATCGATGATTTATGGACTGCAGTTAAAATATCATCTTCTGTAATATATACTGACTTAAGCCAAATAGCACATCATTCATAATATTATCATGATTATCTGGCAAGCGTAATTGGCCTTTATCAATTTCTGCAGTAAATATTTTATCAACGCAACTAATAAAACTGGTTCAACGATAATCATTTTGGTCGTTCTTTTGACTTAAAAAAAATACTATAACAGCTAATGATCAGTGACTTGAGACATGATAAATATCTACGTAAATGTATGTTTATCGTTACTCGTGCGATGTCTCATTTCAGTCAGACTTACATAGTGTACAAGTCCAGTTTATCATAAATATGTCCCAAAAAGTTGTGGTGAAGGAATAATTTGAAAACAAAATGTTGAAGCATCAACAATTACCAAATAATAATAAACCTTTCGGTTAACTTTGTTTCATAATTTCAAATAAGCATGCATTGAAGTCATCGAGTTATCGAGTGAGGGTGTAGTATCTGAGCCGGGTACTATGGTCTGATAGTGTTGCCTAGCACACGAGTCAGGCATAATGGTCTGATAGTGTTGTCGAGGGATGGCATAACACCCGAGCCGGGCAGAATGGTCTGATAGTGTTGTCGAGGGATGGCATAACACCCGAGCCGGGCATAATGGTCTGATAGTGTTTTCGAGGGATGGCATAACACCCGAGCCGGGCATAATGGTCTGATAGTGTTTTCGAGGGATGGCATAACACCCGAGCCGGGCATAATGTTCTGATAGTGTTGTCGATGGATGACATACATTTGTGTAGTACCCGAAACGGAGGCTAGGGTAATATTCCATCTCCAGACAGCACTATCAACTGTGCCCTCAAAAGAAGGCTTACATTTTACTTTGCTGATTGCAATTTTCAACTGAATATATTTCACCATCTGATGTCCTGTCAGCGTCAGCCATTTCTGTTATCTGCGTCTAGCACTGCAGTATCAGTGACGTCATAATATATTCACATTTAAACACCACCTTCAAGCTATATCATACATTATTTTCTAAACCGAACATTACAACTGGAAAACCTATCATATAATTGTCGTGTAATTATTAAGCTAATTACATCGTTACTGTTTTCGCTAGCAAAACAAACGGTACTGTATTGAATTTGAGATTCAGCGATTACTGAATTCCGATGCATTGCTGTGTCGGATTAACATATTAGGATCGTTTGACATGCTACATACATTGTATATAAATTTAATCAAAGACTTCATCAACAGGCATCTGTTCTCGGAAAAGAAATCAAAACTGGCATTAAAATAATCAATGAAAAACAACACAATAAAATTTAATTGTTTATTATTAATATAAAATTAGTAGTTATTTGTAATAACAGTAGTATTGCACAAAAAAAGTTTTGATTATTCTCATAATCAGTTGTTGAGCAATCTTAGGTTAATGGTCAACAACAAATATCTTTAAAAAGAGATAACCGGCAAAATTGACATTTTTTTTTTCTTTCTAAACAGAATTGAACAAACAAATGGCTTAGGGATGACTACTAGTATGCCGTTTCGTCTTGTCATTTAGTGTTAAAAGTGTGAAGTTTCTACAACATAAACGTGGAATGTTTACTAATACAAATATTATAAATATATATTATATATTATAAACCTACAATACTTGGTCAGCCTGTATTAAAATAAAAGAGAGGGAAAGAGATCAATAGGGTAGAGATCAATAATGTGTCTAATTTACTCGGTCTGGCCGCATAATTGTAAACAAACAAGCTCTGACCAATAAAAGAAACAAAGGGGAAAAAAAGAAAATAAAAATACGCATTAACTGCGATACCGTATATGACACAGATTTTTCAAACCAGTCTGATACGGCTTTGCCGATAAATAACATGTAATAAGTATTTTATTTAAAATGAATATAAACCAATATTAATGTTAAAGTACAATTATATAATTACTCGCTCACAATTTTCTTCATTTTCACATTTGAACAGTTTAACTGATCTATAATTATGTTAGATCCAGCCCACCTTACATTCACACTCGCATACAACATGAAGACATATAGAATCGGACAAAACACAAAGAACAGCAGAACAAAAACAAAACACATATAAAAATAGCTACAGAGAAAGGAAGAGAGAAAGGGGGGGGGGGGGGGGGGGGGGGGGGGGGGTGAGGGTGATGGAAAATAGGGAAGAGAGGGGAATATGAAGGTGAGAGGAGGTAAGACTTTTGGTTATATACATGTATATCCTGGTGTGTTAAAAACCATTAAAAATGTGTCTCGCTCCTGGAGATTTCATACACACACAAAAATCCAGCCTGTTTCGGTTTCCTTCACTAAAGATGCAAGAGTTACCTTCCTTCATATGGTTATTGGTATCATGGTTATTATGAAAAATGACCCGAGTATTGGAATAATATAATTATCAGAAAAATCCTAATGGTAAAATAGTCTTGAATTAACAAAAATGTAAGATAAGATTCCATTCATATTGCACACATATACTGTATATTTAATTAACTGCTTATATTTCTATACATATAAGCATGGTCTAGTAAGTAACAACGACGGTATGGTCCAATATAGGTACTTGATCCTAACAACTAGAAAAAGACAATTGGTCATGTAGTTATAACGACAGGACAGACAAGTAAATTGTCGTATTTTCTATATCAAGACACAAGTAAATTGTAGAATTTTCGAGGCAATCCTCCCCTTTATCAAGACACAAGTAAATTACAAACGATCACATATCGAAATCAATTCGATAATATACTTGTCTGAATATCGTTTTTACTACATGACCAGTTACATATAAATATATAAACTATCTAATTGATTATGCAGATGCATTCAGACCTTGACCTGAGGTTAAGTGGCCGGCGCTGTAATCGACTGGGCTATCTCGGCGGTAAAAAACTTACAGATGTGAAATATCATTCGAAGTTTCGTCACCATTACACTGATTTTTCAATGATTTTTGTATCTTGTCCGATATTCTGCGAACCGGATAAAGATTTTTGTTTAGTCAAATGTACTTAACTAATCAAACATGTATAACTAGCAAGTTAAGGATCTGAATGCAAAATAGATTTGATGATAGATTTATCATTTTAATATTTTCAAAATGTATTCCATGCACTTGCTGAGAAAAGCTTAACTGTTTGATAGCCCTGTCGTTAACCCGAGTTTCCTCCGGCCCTGACACCATGTCTGGTGTAGGAAACTCGGGCTATCCTGTCGTGTGATATTTTGACGACACTTTGAAGAAAATTACCTTATTTTGCACACTGGTTTTCTTAATAAACTTAACAGATTTATACTCGAACGTCAATTATGATCGTGCCAAACACCTAACAAAATGTACAAACAACGCATGGTTATAACTTAGTATAAGACTACTGTGTCCAGCCCAATGTGGTGGGAGGCGACTGATGTGTTTACACGTTAACAAGTAGAAACATTTCTTGCTAAATATCAATTTTGATTGTTTGTAAAATTTTGACTCATATGCACATTAAATATCCACAAAAATTCTGATAAAACAAATGGAAGTTAGTTTGTTCGACGTCCTCATTTCAAATAAAGAAAAAAAATGTTATGCAAACATAGATCGCTTCGATATCAAAAGCTTATAATTGTTCAGACGTACATTGAAGTAAAAACAATACATTGTCAGAACTTGTTTTAACATATACAGCGTTACAATGTCAGTGTTTTACATAATTAACCAAGGAATCAGTAGCCGACGATCTGTTTTGTTCTGCCTTGTTCAGAAGCTGATTTTTTCACACAAACAGTTAATATTGAGCCCTTTTTTCACTTATGTTTATATCAATTTTCACATTCTTTGAAATATTGAAGAAGGTCACCATTTCCACTTTCCTGGAGAGCTTTCCTCACATTCGGTAGTTTACTCACTGGCTTTTTGCATAGAATATCCAGTAGCTTCTGACGTCTTCGTTCGCTACTCTCCTGTAACGAAACATCACATTATCAGACAAAGCCACTACACATTATACATGAATCTGCCTGGAAAAACGAAGACAGCTAGAACTCTAAACAAATGAATAATTAATATACCCCTAATCCACTCATCTTCAACCCTTGCAACCAAAATAACATCTTTTGCTCTGGAAAATTTGCTATCTTTCAAAACACTTACCGATATATAGTAGTTTGCAGCTTAATAAGAACATATTTTACCATGACAACCGAAACTTAAATACATGAATAGAAATTAAAAAAAAACCCACCTACACGCGGTCCCTAACAGTCCTCTACAGTTTCATTGAAATTGGTTAAACGAAGATAGCAGTCCTGACAATATATAACTTAAGTTCATGACAACCAAATGACAACTGTCGTTTTGGAAAATAGTACCATTATATTTGCCATCCCTAAAAAACCTCTGGGGGGGGGGGGGGGTGCCGACTGGTTAAGGTGTCCCGACACTTTAGCACTAGCCCCCCCCCCCCCCCCCCCCCCCCCTCCACCTCTGTGTTGAGTTTTCGAAACCACGTTGGGCAGTTGTCAGGACTGGTGTAGGCCGGTGTTACTCCGTCTTTCCTCCACCTCCCAAACATGGCCGTCCTTAAATGAACCCTGTGATGTTAATAGGGCGGGTTTTTTTTAAAAAAAAAACAAACACAAAGAGACCAAAAAAACCAACAAGTCAAAGTAGCGGTTCCCGAACAGCTATTGGCTTGAATAATGGGCATTAATAAGCTACACCTTTGACACAGATCGAATAGAATTAATCGAAGTAATAATGAGATATAAGCCAGTACAGAAAACCCATGTAAATAGACTCAAGTACATCTTCACATATTTCGTAGTATTTCTATGTGGTTAAATTGAAACTGGTAAACTTTGTATGGGGGGGGGGGGGGGGGGGGTCAGACAAGCTATGTCTCACTATAGCATCGAGTGTCATAACTCCGGTAAACATTGATATAACGTAATGTCTACTAGTGAGACTAAACATGTGTTCCTTTATCGCTTCGTGCCAATTGTACTAAATAGGTACGGTATCATATAATGAACGATATTGGATCTTAAATGAGTTCCAAAGATGGCAACCGCTGCCCGCTTGAAACATGAAAACTGATTATTTTGCTTTTAGTTTTAGATTAGTTCCGCCAAACATTAAAATGAAATTCATAATACGCAGTTGCTTTTATTTGGCAATATAACATTTGTAGCTTGAATCAAAATAAAAACATAAGATACATTAATATATCATTATAGATAATATCATTTGCGTTTTACGTAAAAGTTGCATATGCTTCTGCGTTGTGTTCAAACATGAAGAATAATTATTGTACTGGAAAATAAATGAAACAGATTTTCATAAATGAAATATTGTACTATGCTTCAATTCACGGAATCCTATTTTTTTCACATTATACTATTGGCTAGAACAACTTCATATAATTATCTATTGGTAGTTGACCTTTCCAAACTATGATGAAGCAAATGTCTGTCTTAGAGCTAATCTACTTACCCTGCTTCTGATCTCCTCGTGTTGATCCCCAGTTAGTACTTCGTACTGACGTAAATAATCCATAAACTCATTTTCATCCAGAGCTTTCTTAATTCTTTGGAAGTTTGGATTGATGTACTTGCTTAACAGTTCGAGTGATTTGTCGTTAGTTCCCTTGGTTACAATTAACCGATTGTTCAGTCTGCTGCTGATTCTCTTAACCATGCCACTTGTGTTTTCAACTGTCCCCCGCGTAACCTCAACATTTTTCAATATGTCAACTTGCCGCTCTCTCAATTCTACCAGAGAAGCTGACTGCAGTTCGGTCTCACTGCGACTAGCCTTCATCTGATCCATCAGTTTCCTTTGATGTTCCTGATCATCTTTTTCTTTCTGATTCCATTTCATCTCGAGAGTGGCAAGCGTCCTCTGTACCTGACACAACGGTTCTTCTTCTTTGTTTGTTGTCTCGTCGATTTCCTTCAGTGTAGTCACCTCGCCCACTCCGCGACTGGAAATATCTGAAACATAGCAAACATTGCGACCGGTTTCATTACAGTTAATTTGACATCATCGAGTTTTCGAGGACCATGAAAATTAAGACGCTATTATTTAATCCCGAATCATAATAGCAATTTTTTTAGTGTTGTAAATATAAGCAAATTTCATTTTCTACTACTTGTAAGCAGTGGATACTAGCGAAATTTTCAATCGTCAAATTCATGTACTTTGTCACTTTTGTCATTACAACTCTTGTTTTAAATGATCTCATAAGTTTGGTAAAGTTAATCGACAAAGGTATTTTTCTGTCTTGAAATACACCGCTGATAGAAAAAAAATGAAAAATGCCTTGTATATATATATATCATGGAATACACACCGGAACGTAAATCCAACGTGCAACCGGAAAAAATGAACACTGGTCTTCCGGACTTTGCCATCGGTACCGTGACCACAATTTGCCTTGTCATTGGATCACGGAGAATGTTACTTCGTAGAAGAACGTTTGGAAAGGATTTCAAAAGTTTCCTATATCTGAAACTATTGTTTGTTGAAGTCAAACGACTGAAATGCTCCTCAGACAACACTGCTATCTCACAGACTCCATTCGGCTCTGATCTTGTCACCTGCAACATCACTTTATCGTGTTGGTTCAATGATCTATCTCCAAAACAAACCTCTGTTGGTTCGATATCACTTCTATATGTAGATTTGTCCGCACTGAAGTGATCAGAATAGTCTCCGTCATCAACAAATGTCAGTCGATCCTCCTTTCGGCCACCTAAAATTATAGAGTGATGCACTTTTATTATATTTGTCAGCATCGTACTGTCAATACAAATTAAATCATGCTTTTAAACGTATTTCACGCTACAAACACGATTATTTTCATTTTTCAAAGGTGTGTTTTATCACCCTCGACACTCCAGGAGTCTCATTCACTTTTGCACCTTACACCACTAAAAATGTCATAACGAAATCGAAGGCTCATCAATCACGGATGTCTCGTGACTCACAATAACTTTATAAGAATGACTTGAACGTGGTTGTCACTTGTCTGTAATCTTCAAAAGAAATGGATCAACTTAACAAATGATTTGTCATAACATATTCCAGGTGTGAAGAGAGTAAAAAGTGAACTTAACCCCTGGGTATCAAAGTCGATTTGAGATATACAAGTCTATACATTGTAGATGTTTGTCTTTATACAATACATACCCTCAGTTACCATGGTGACTATAGTGATATTTCCCTCCAGTTCCAAGAGAAGTAACCATGGTTTCCCTTGTTCGTTCTCTAAATCTTTCGTCCTGTTTGGTGTGTTCACTGCCTAACTTGCTTTCTTCTTCCACGACAAAGTTGTAATAACAGGAACCCTCTGAACAAACGTCATCCTGAAGTTGCATGCAATAAACATGTGTGTCATATGAAGTTTTTTCTAGTGTTATTTTCGTTTGTCGTGCAAACGACTCCTGATTCTGTGTCAAAAAGATGTTGATCTTCCCTTTACCTTCAACTATCAGCTTGTTCCTCAGACCAGACACTAACGAAGGACAGGTACGTAAAACACGTGATCCACCAACAATCTGTGCAGACCTGTTCCCATTACATAGTTGAACATTTGCTGAATGGCTAATGCAAAATTTTAAATCTTCGGTTTGCATTTTGACATCTTCAAAAGAAAGAAAATGGAGACATTTATATTTTATCATCAAGGGTTAAGTAACAAATGATTGATAAATTGAAGTCGGTCAGAGCGGGATATCGCTATACTCTTGACTAAGTCTCTATAGAACTGGTATCGATCGGATGATGCAATGCACAATTAACTATTGTGGATGTTAAAATTAGAAAAATTAAAAAAGAAAGAAATTAAGTGTAGTAGATGCCTGTTTGTAAATTAATTCTCCAGGTAGGCAAGAATGTTGCTCCGTCGCTTGTGTATGGTATCTATACATGTAGTCCTTCTCATGTATATCATTTGTAACAAATCCCTGTGTTTTAAGTGATCTACAGGCGTCAAGTTTGCTTATATCAGGAACAAACACAGGAATCAAGTAGAATGACGTAATTCAGGTTTAGACAGAAGAAAAGATGATTTTGTCAATACTATGTAAACGTCAATAAGAATGTGGTATGAGATCACGTTATAATCTATCAAATGCTGACATAAATCTACAAAAAATATATTAGCATATATTCATATATATTAAAGATTTCAATGAAATATTTCTACATTGTACAGGGAAAATAACAATTAGTTTTCTAACTGGTAGATATCTAATACCGTTCTCAAATATTGCATTCAAGGGACATTGTAATTGTATTATCGTCACTGAAAAGCGCTGACTGATCTATTGCTACAAAGTTTACTTAACACAATTTACGACTATACTAGAGGGCTATTCAATTCTACCTTTTTACGTTTTAACATATTACTTCAGATTCTATAAAAAGATACTATTATATTGAATTCATCGTTGGCACCGGTCCAAGGAACAGGTATTCAGGGTAATATGATATCAGGACATACATTCCCCTGACACTTAAATAGGCCTCATTCCTTACTGTTAAATAAACGGTGTTTAAGGTTTTGTTACATTGTATTGAGCGTTTTTAACTCGTACACACGTACATGTACACTGTAATACAAGGCGCCAAGGACACTATATGGAAATGTTTACCGACACAAAATCAGTATCTAATAATAACACCAAGCTAAATGATATGTCAGTAATGTGTATAATTCTTCGAATGTAATCATAACCTCGGCCCTGGCATCAAGCTTTATGGGCATCGCGAACTTATTTTCAAGTTCTTCCAATTTTTCGTATTACCCTTAAGCTTTACAGATCATCAAAAAACAAGTACAGTACAAATAGTTACAAAATGGCCATGGCATACACTGCTAAGGTGGTATGAAATGCGATAGCTTAAGACATGTATAGAAAAAACTTATTATTTTTCTTGTTTTTGTTTGTTTTGTTATTTTTTTGTTTTTTTGTTTTTTGTTTTTTTGTTTTTTTTTTAATCTTTACATAGTTGTTCTTATTTAATACTTCCGTAACGAATATACATACATTGGTATCTTATGGACCAAATACAAACAACCTTGAAAACAGGTGGTCTAGGCCAATAATACTTTTCAATATATTTTCATCTTATAGTTTGGTACAAATAACATGTAAGTTATTCAGAAATGGTATCATTCTTCAATGGAAATCAAAGAGCAAAAAGGCTCACAATCTCTGTGATCTGACAATATTTCGGTATCCATTCACAACCGCTAAACTGTGAAATGACATACCTAGCTTTGTAAATAAAGTTCTTGTCTTCCGTGGCATACATTTTCTTACGTACAATTATAAAACATTACTATCAATAAAAATTAATCTGTAAAGCTAACATTTTGGAAATGAATCAAAAAGAGTTTACCTCACTTTAATTCATCCTCATATTCAATAGGAACACCTTATTTTAAATAACCAAAATTCATAGTTCGACCCGTATATGTTCAACAAATTGATTTTTACAATCCTCATTCTACTTGTTTATGGTCTAGGAATGGAGGTACTGGTTAAACATTCAAAAACCCCACCTTCACTAAAATCATGGGGAAATTCCTTTGTAAGTTGTACAGAGAGACGTGATCAGATAATTCATAGAAATTGTATATATGAAATGGATTGGTTTATACATTTAAAAAATAAATTAGTGTTCAAACATTATCATAACAACTCCAGCCAGAGTATTACAAAAAGTTTTAATCGTGAGCAAATTTTGTGGGTCACGCCCATTATAAATACGCATTCCAGTTGATTTACATAAATTTATAAACATGTTGCCGGAAGTTGTCTACCTCGATCAAGATTAAAATGTAAACGTAGACTCTCTTCACATACATATGTTAATAGTGATTGTAATCTTTCATTGAAACTACTATGCATAATATCAGACTGAATATAGTCAGCATCAGTTCCAGAAGGAATATCTAAATCTCCAATAATTATAGGCTAGCCATCATTTAAGTCCTTTTTTAAAAGAGATTCTAACTCATAAATAAACCATTATTAAAACTCGTGTAATACTACGAATTTACAGAAGTTACATTTTTTGTAGATATGCATATGCACTTGCAAATCTGTATTTATAGTTTTGTCAAAACAGAGAATAACAACAGTATCAAAAAGACCTTCATCGATAGACATATAATTGGTTACTTCTTTCTCGAATTACACAATGATACTACATGTACCACCTGTGGTATGTTGTGTTAAACTGCTAAATACAACAATAGGTTTAGGTTATCAATATTAAGCTGACAATCATTAGGTATATAGCATTCGGTTACAAATATGATATCATAAATGGAACAAAAATAAGAAAACACTTATTACTTCCCAGGAAATTAACGAAATAGTAGATTTCCAGCTGACAGATAGTATTCAGTTATTTGAGTTCCTGAAATGGTTTAATGATTGGGTAGAGTAGCACGAGATCGACAATTGTTTATAGATGACATTCCAGGTATGTTACTCATCGCGATAAAGTCGATCATCTATGCACAGTTTACAACACTTACGCTTGTCAGGGCCCTTGTTTAAACATAACCACACACGCTTCCTGGACTACTCATGGGTATTAAGCACATTTATAAGTCAAATACCAATTATAGACTGATATATATCTATACGTTAGTCTGTAATAGGTCTTTGACTTATAAACGTTTTAAGCACCTATGGACTACTGTACAGGCTTCGGGTACTGCTCGCGTATAAACACAGGGGAACATGTGTTATGAATAATGAATGCTGTTTCAGTACACGTATATTTATCGGCAATAGTTGACAGAGAAACGAGACGCAGGTCGATACGGCTTAGGTTGCATGGCATACAATGTTTAAAAATAACTTTAATTTGCCATTTAGTATTCTAATACGTTTAACAGTTGCATACAGGTAGTCAAATATGCAACGCTACAGTCTGTTGGTAATGAAATGCAATGGTCTGCATATATATCGGGCAACAACAATGAAGTATATATTGTGAGCTTCTCGTAAGATTAGTCGATTCCGGTAATTCCCTATAGAGTTTTTAACGATAAATTTAGTCAGGTGCCAGTGAAACTGATGTTAAACAACAACAAATGATACATGTATATAAAATCGTCAGATCAAACGGATACACTATTCTCTCTACTGCTACCCGCTTCATATCCTAAACACAAGATATACATGTACATATGCACTGCTGACAATCGATTAGTAACACACAACATTTGTAATTCACAATAAGGATATACATACCCTCTTCCATGAGTCTGATTCTGTATGGCTTGGTGGATCTAGTTCATCAACAAAGTATTGCAACATAATCACTGAAATGGAACAAATATTCCGACCAATGAACATACCGTCATAAGTTATAGGATATTACGTGTATACTGAAATAGAAGCATTGTCCTTCCTTTGTGACGTTAAGGGTGTGTACATAAATAGTCTTAATGGTTACATGGGAATTTTCACCGACCAATTATAACAATACCTGGAAGTCCATGCTCTAGTCAATCCTAGTTGTATCATCCTAGGCACATTTTCATGGTGATTATATACCATGTAAATATTTTTCTGTGATATATGCACATGTTTATATACTCATGTAGACTCCTTTTTGAATAAGTACACTGTATATATTGTATATCAGGTGTATATGTAACAGGAAGGAGTAGTAAAACAATCCCTTGTCCGTGTCGAGCTTCGAACTAGCGACATTTCGCTTTAAATGCAAGCAGCCTAACTGTAGGCTAAAGGGATTCCCTGCTAGCCTGAGCTAGTAAGCTTAAGGTGATCTATACTCTCAAATTGTACACCACTTCCTCCATTACAAAGTCTTTGTCCCGAAGACAACCAAACCCTGGTTCTTTTGCTCCATGGAAGCCTCGCCGTCTCCTGTAGCTTTCATTTAGGTCAGCGACACCAAATCTGTAATAGGAAGGGGTTGAGAAAAATACCTTGCCCATTTCGGGCTTCAAACTAGCGACCTTTCGCTCTCAAGTAAAATACCCTACCACTGTAGGCTAAAGGGTTATTCTCGCTAGCCTGGGGTTGTAAGGTAATACTAATAATAATAATGGTCTTGATTTTGTGAGTGATATAAACACTCCCACTTAGAATAGAAAAATTTACATAAATATTTCACAGATGACGAGGTATTTATTGCTTACTATACATTATCTAAAACAAGTTAAAAGTAGTAACGGAGACTGAATATTTCCCCCTTAATATTTTGAGGATATGTTACTTCCTTCTATTACAAAACTATTCGCAAAATTATTTGATTCAGAATATTTTTTTTCCACAAATGTGGCCACGTGGTTATTTAGTTCCAATCTTTAAAATATTGCGATGTTAACAACACATTAAGTATAGAGGCATAACTCTGGTCTGTTATATAGGCAAATTCTATAAATCTGTTCTTAAAAGAAGACTTTTGAAGCGTGGTAAAATTACATTACTTCTGATGCTCAGTTTGATTTCAAGAGGATTGTTAACCTGAATGAGCAATATTCGTACATCAACCAATGAATAAAAGGATATAAAAAATAAATGCAGGCTGTAATGCTGTTTTGTAGACTATAAAAGCCTTTAGCTTCATCGATAGAAGAAGTCTATAGAGTAAGCTAATCAAACAATGAAAACAAAAGAAAGGCGTTAACAATCAAAAAATCTTTGTACAATAATGTTAGATCTTATGTTAAATGTAATGTCCTTATCGGTCTCTTTCAAGTGGAAATTCTCTCGACAATTGTAAATTCAATTACATAAATAAAGATATCTATCGGTAGATACATTCTGCATGATAACCATATTAATTTTTATTCGTGTAGGCTGATCACTCGGTTTTAGCAGAATCAACAAGTGCGTTACAATCAATACTAAACACATTGCTTATATATGATGATAAATGGAAGCTTACACTTATAACAAAAACAGCATTTTTTTTCGGAATGGTGGACGTATAAACGAGGATGAAAAATGGTTTTATACAGTAACAATGTCATGTTAAAACAGCTTGATGGTTTTCCGTCCGTTCCTTGGGGAGAAAAACACACTTGAAGAGTTTCCCAAAGATGTTTTGAATGATAATTTAAGAAGTTTTTGCTTCGGTAAGATTTTACTTTATTGGTGATTAAATTAATATTCAGACAAAATATTGATATGTGAAGAGTTTTAATTAGGATATTATTGTTATTATAATGACTTACGGGATAATAAAACATATGGAATGAAATTTGTGTGCAAACATAGTTTGTCAAAATAGGGTATGGTCTTTCAGAATATCACAAGTATATTTAGTAAAAATGTCAAATAAAGAAATTAAAAAATTGAAGAAAATGGATGGCTGAGGGACACTTTCGCCAGAAATTCGGTAATGATATGAGAGAAAAAGACTCTTTCATTATGTCTGTATGTAGGATAGGGATATTCCACCCTCGGGATCACAAAATGTTGTAAAACCCTCGGCAAGCCTCGGGTTTCACCACATTGTGTGACCCCTCGGGTGGAATATCCCTATCCTACATATACACATATGAAAGCGTCTTATATTACTTTATTGTTTATTAAATTAATATTCAGACAAAATATTGATATGTGAAGAGTTTTAATTAGGATATTATTGTTATTATAATGACTTTCGGGATAATAAAACATATGGGTGACAATGGATTCCCGGGGCTTGACAATATCCACTGTCACAGGCTAAAGAATGTAATATTTATATAATATCAACTCCGCTATTTTATCGTGCACTTGACTGTACATGTTACGATGATCTAGCTTATCTAAGATTTCAAAGAAGCAACAAAATGTTTGAGACAATATTCAATTATCCTTATATACTTTACTGAACAGAGTCATACTGTATGGCATAGAGCGATGGATAGTTTGAATATAAGAATTACAAATGCCAAGTTACCAATAAATGAATATAAATATATATGTATTAATCTCGACCCCGCGTCTGTTGCACTGCTGAGATGTGGATTCGACAGCTTAGTAAGAGTTGTCTCCCGTTGACTGAATAGTGGGCATAATGCAGTTATTGTATGAAATTATATCAAAAATGAAATAAATGGAAAAACAAAATAAGACCACGACGAGATTCGAACTCGCAATCCTCCGATCAGAAGTCGGGAGCCTTATCCAGTTTGGCCACGCGGTCTTTCCTTACGGAAACCCCGCTAAACATAAATAATGACTAGGTGGCACAGTGGTGAAATAATATAACATGATGCAATGGTATGAAATAGGCGTTCATAGTAGCTATGAGAAATTTATACATACACAAATACATAAACAATGCTCTCAGGTGTGACTTTTTACAAGGAAACCTTTCGTTAACTAGTTTGGAGAATGATCAAACTTATCTAAGTAAAGACATTCCTAGAGTGACACTGACCTTACAACAAATCAGAAATATTTTGATGCTGACTATAGTTTATAAATGCCTTTAGAAAATGTCCTTAAAAGATACAGATCAATAAGAGCTTTTGTAACTTGTGCGGAATATATCCCTATAAGTTATCGTAGCTTTAAAAATATACACCATCTTAAATAATTATTTATCTTTGTTTTTAATTATTATTATTATTTCAAGTAATTAAGATTGAAATAAATATAATATATTTACATATACACATATATGTGCAGATATCCCGGTCTGTAAAAACTCGAAATATAAGATCAGTTTGTATACATGTAGTTCTATTTATTTAAGCATTGATGTCATTTTTTTTTTCAGTTTCATCGGGGTATGAAACAAATTTTGTTTGCGAACTGTATGAATCCGCGTAATTATTTTTTTTTTGTTTTCATGGTAAATACTCAAATGTGACTGGTCGAAAAATTCTTTTCATTCTTCTATGAAAGAAATTCCGAGAATGGCGCGAAAAAATGTGACGTCACAATACGACAATTGAGGTTGCGTATTGATTTGAGAAAAAGAATCCCATTTAAAACCAGTAAAATTGTACATAAAACATGTTTTGAATTAGAAAATCATTTTCAAAAATTAATTATAAGCTTTGATGTAAATTTTTTTTTTTTTAGTTTTATCGGGGTATGAAACAAAATTTTGTTTGCAAAGTGTATGAATCCGGTTTTGTTTCATACCCCGATGAAACTAAAAATAAAATGACATCAATGCTTAATTGAATGCAAAAAATATTAAAAAGTGCTTGTAGTTGTCTTTTTTTTGGGACGTATGGTTGCCTGTGGCGGAGAATCAATGTGTCCTCTAGAAAGTGATGTGTTTATATCACGGTACATGAAAAACACAACATGACACTATTGTACGCGTATGGGACACGTAGATAGCTTTTACTTATTCTACATGAAAAGTAAATAACAAAACTACACGCGAACAGTCGCTGTGACCAGATTTGATATAAAGTGTATGATTTTGATTTACAAAAGCTACAGTATATAAATCACCGAAGGGGTGAATATTCTCAAATTTTTTGAAGAGTAAAAACGTGAAAATAAAAATGCTCCCGTTTACCTATTTATCTATCTATTCATCTATTTCATCAATGCATCGTTACCACAGGATACGTCATCATCTACCAAAACCTGTCGATATCAGAAACAAACTATTACAGCGACATCACAAAGAAACGGTCATTGTTGATTATATACCCTTTCCAAGTTTCATTGGCTCAAACACCAGATGATCAGACACTCGAGCCAGTAAACAGTTGTATATACACATGTAAGTATTTTTAATGGTAATTCAGATATGCTTAATCATTGGTTTAGAGTTCCAAAATTATATGTCTGTTGTTGATTTGTTGTTGAAATGTGTAAAGAGATAAGATTTTACTTTATTGTTTATTTAATTCATATTCAGACAAAAGATTGGTGTGAAGAGTTTTAATTAGGATATTGTTATTATAATGACTTTCGGGATAATAAATATATGGGTGACAATGGGTTTCCGGGGCTTGACAATATCCACTGTCACAGGCTAAAGAATGTAATATAAATATAATATCAACTCCGCTATTTTATCGTGCACGTGACTGTACATGTTACGATGATCTAGCTTATCTAAGATTTCAAGGAAACAACAAAATGTTTGAGACAATATTCAATTATCCTTATATACTTTACTGAACAGAGTCATACTGTATGGCATAGAGCGATGGATAGTTTGAATATAAGAATTACAAATGCCAAGTTACCAATAAATGAATATAAATATATATGTATTAATCTCGACCCCGGGTCTGTTGCACTGCTGAGATGTGGATTCGACAGCTTAGTAAGAGTTGTCTCCCGTTGACTGAATAGTTGGCATAATGCAGTTATTGTATGAAATTATATCAAAAATGAAATAAATGAAGAAAAAAAAATAAGACCACGACGAGATTCGAACTCGCAATCCTCCGATCAGAAGTCGGGAGCCTTATCCAGTTTGGCCACGCGGTCTTTCCTTACGGAAACCCCGCTAAACATAAATAATTACTAGGTGGCACAGTGGTGAAATAATATAACATGATGCAATGGTATGAAATAGGCGTTCATAGAGCCATGAGAAATTTATACATACACAAATACATAAACAATGCTCTCAGGTGTGACTTTTTACAAGGAAACCTTTCGTTAACTAATTTGGAGAATTATCAAACTTATCTAAGTAAAGACATTCCTAGTGACACTGACCTTGCAACATATCAGAAATATTTTGATATAGTTTATAAATAGAGGATCTGTCATGAGTTTCCCTTCATATTAGATTTATGATACGAGTTTTGAATTTTTTATTTTTGCGAGCCTCTGGCGAGCAAAAATAAAAAATTCTAAACGAGTATCATAAATCTAACATGAAGGGAAACGAATGACAGATTCTTTTTATCATATGACGTTTTCTTTCATCGTTCCCCATCAAAAACTGATTTTCTCTTTTGCCTTGAATCGTCACATCTCAACCAAATCACCCGAACCTTCGAAGTAGGTCAATTATACCGACGAGAGAAGAAATAGTTCTAACACAACTGACTCTTGAAAAGGATTCATTTTATTAAATACACGTCTCAAAACAAAATTTCAGCATTTTTTCATTTAATCTATAATAGATAAATTGTCCTTGGTGTTTGAAACAATGAGGAAAATATTTTAGTTTGAAAGTTCATGAGCGACTGTTTTTGATGTGACGAAGCCGTGACGTCACTTGGCGCGATAATGGAGGCTTCGTTGTACAAATGTCTATTCGCTGTCGCTGTCGTACAGAACCATTGTACGGCGCCTTTTCACTGCTTTGTGTTTATCCTCGTCCTCGCGGGAGTTTATGGAGATGTGAAATGTTCCACCGTGAATATTCCCACTGAACATCGTGTTCAGACTGCCGTGAAAAGCGACTTTGGATGCCGATTTGTTGGCAGTGTTGTTTGTTTTGACATTACACGTGTTTGTCGACGACAGTGTCAGCATGTTATTCTGAGTAACCGTTGAAGGCAAGTTGTAACAAACTAGATTCTACATTGCCGTTTTTCATGAGGATTTTATTAAATAATGTTATTATTTGTTTATTTGAAAAGAATCTAGACTAGATATGTCTCATCGGACAACGCAACCGCAATTTTCTATAGGAGTTGAAATATGTTACTAGGGGTCATAAAATAGATGTCTGCCAGGCCTAATTTAACATCTTATAGTATAAATATAATTAAAAAACTTAGGATGTTTACATCTTGGATTTTATCTTTGATTGTACAATATGTTATGTTAATAAACCAATTTGTCGTTCAGTTGATTTTTATTCAAAGTTTACAAGCACTAGTCGCCATTTTTACGAGTCGTAGTAAAAAGAAGTAGGTCGTTCCCACGCGTATGAATACAGTTCTCACGGAACCAGCCAATCAGCGTAGCGAAAGGTGTTATTACACTAGTGTCATAAAGAAAATTTATGTGATGGGGTTTATGACACCGTATATAACGGTAGTCATATGATAAATGCCTTTAGAAGATGTCCTTAAAAGATACAGATCAATAAGAGCTTTTGTAACTTGTGCGGAATATATCCCTTTGATTAAGTTATCATAGCTTTAAAAATATACACAAACTTAAATAATTATCTATCTTTTTTTCCCTTTTTTTTTAATTATTATTATTATGTTCAAGTAATTTATGTATATATGTGCAGATATTCCCGGTCTGTAAAAACTCGAAATATAAGATTAGTTTGTATACATATAGTTCTATTAATTTTATATTGAATGCAAAAAGTATTAAAAAGTGCTTAGCTGTCGTTTTTTGGGACTTATGGTTGTCCGTGGCGGGGAATCAATGTGTCCTCTAGAAAGTGATGTGTTTATATCACGGTACATGAAAAATACAACATGACACTATTGTACGCGTATGGGACACGCATATAGCTCTTACTTATATATGAATTATAAATTATAAAACTACACATCAACAGCCGCTGTGACCAGATTTGATAAAAGTGTATTATTTTGATATATCAAAGCTACAGTATATATTTCACCGAAGGGGTGAATATTTTCACATTTTTGAAGAGTGAAAAAATGACTTTTATCCATTTATTTTTTTTATACGTCATCATAATTTTATGATAGCGACATCACAAAGAAACTGTCATTGGTTTTTTGAAGAAACAGCCGACATTTTGATTATATACCCTTTAATTGTTGTCCAAGTTTCATTGGCTCCAACACCAGATGATCAGACACTCGATCAAGAATACAGTTGTATATAAGATCTCATGGCATCAGAATTTACAGTGCTGCAGGTTTCCGATGGCGGAGAGTAGTGATGCTATTATTCAGTTTCACATTAAAATCTAAAATACAAGTGAAATGTATTTAATATAAAAGATCACAGCGAAATTTTAACCCACAATTCTCCGACCAGATTAATGTACAGTACAAAATTAACTACAATTGTACATGTACAGTTGAGTGTAGACTAAAGGTTACACCCAAGTGCACTCCGAGTGCACTCCATTTGGACTTGGAGTGCACTCCGTTTGGACTCCAGGTAAACTTGTAAGTGTATATATTACAATAGGATGATGAGGTAAATGTGGAAAAGTTTGACTGCTACATTGTATTTGTACAACGACAAGTACCAATTGTTACAGTTAACCTGTTTTTCAGATATAGTGAACGTGACTTTTATATATACCCTTTACATGTTCGATTGGTATTCATTGGCAAGATGATGTATCTATGGAGGAAAGGTCGATACAAAATCTACATGAAACGCCAACTCAGCCATCCAATTTGAATTAAATAAAATCAGGTGGATTTGTTCCTCGTTCACATCAGGGCAAATGTGATATAAACTATAATATCACATGCTCTAGGCATAATATGGAAAGTGTATCATTCTTCCAAATGTCTACTTTCGCTTTCACTTTACTGGCGATTGGTGCTTTTAAAAAAGAAAGGACAGCATAATATATATCTACATGATATTCATATCATTTAAAAATTATCCAGAAATAAATAGCATTGGCATATTTTAACAATAGATAAATGTCAATGTTGCATTATAAAATATAAAGAAAATAAATATCCGGACGTAAGTTCCGGTTAATTTATTAGTAGTTACCATACAGTTTGGTGGCGGTTCCGGTGGTAGTAAGGAGCTCAAACAGTACAAAGGTGAACTAGTCTATCATGTCAACAGTGATTATTTCTGGGTAAAAATTACTTGGTTTAAATTTAACAATCCATAGTTTTCATACTGTTGTCTTATACTGGTCTACGAATGCAACGTAGCTAACGTTAGGTCCAGAATTTGCTGTCGCTCACAGTAGTACGGTTAGCCCTCTACTTTCGTTATTTGTCCCCGTTTCTAAGAATTTCTAAGTTGACATAAACTAAATATGCTACCAACACGACGTCCATTCGGTGTTGTGCACATAATCTTATCGTGTTATGCTAATGTCTTTCAATAAGACTGTTTTTCTCTTGTTTTATAAATGTTATGTCGATGTTACATGTAAAACAAGCTCGACTTTCAAAAGCGGATTTTGTTACAAGTAAGAACCTACAATAGACTACACTATCTAAATATCAGTAGTAGTTTTAGCATTGATAAATAATAGTCAAAAAAACATTGTTATGGTAAATAATCTTATCTTACATGTATTATGTAAGGCATGTACAGTACACAGTACACAGTTCTTACATATGTATGAATCATTTTATAAAATCAGTATACATGTACACTTTGTATGTAATTGCATCACAGGTTTCTGTAGTACAAGTTTCCTCTGGCCCTGACACCAGACTTGGAAATTCTGACAGCTAGATGTCTGGTGGAGGGCCCCTATACAGTGTACCTGAGTGAGCTAGACATCTGTATCTACACTGTAGTTGTCATAATGTCTGAGTTTGGTGTGAGGGCCAAAGGAAACTCAGGCTATGTACATGTATACACCTGTATAATTGCACATACTAATTGTTTCCTCGACTACATATATGTTATGTCTTATATAAATGATTAAAAAATTGGATTATAATTTATGTGAATGTGAGAAGTGATTTCATTTCCATATAAGTAGATAAATGCTAAAATACAAACTGTATATCCATACATTCACATTATATATCAATACACACACAAAAACTGTATGTGTATTATACAGTAATTATAATTGTTGACTACAGTACTTTTTATTGTTTCCATTAGGTGTTGAAAGCAGTTCCCGAGAAGTCCAGATTTTAAGCTGTATCCATGGCTGAGGTTAGTGAAAAGGGTAGTTCACCATACAATTTACGCAAAAATGTCCCTCGAAAGGGGCCATCACCAAGGAAACCAATCAGAGGAAATGAGGCAATAGTAAATGGCAATGAGGTAGGTTCTTCAGAAGACGAGATAGACTCTACTCCGACCAAAAAAGGATCATCATCACCTGGTGTTGTGAATGTGTCAATATCATCCAAGAATGGAGCATCACCATCTCCAAAATCCATCAAAACACGTTCACCAGCTGGCAGTCCACAATCTGACAAAGGATTTTCAAGTAATTCAAGCTTTGAAAAAAGTCCTTCACTCCATAAAAGAACTGATAAAAAAGCTAAACATCAAAGTAGCAAAAGACTTAACCAAGAGGAGCAGTCAAACAACCAAGAGGAGCAGTCAAACAACCAAGAGGAGCAGTCAAACAGCTGGCCTTTTGCTGCGTTGACCATCGTGGTAGTTGTGCTTGGCATTGTCATTTTCAGGAATCCTCACATTTTATCAAATTCTGACCATGTTCAACCAGAATTAAATCCAGATGGAAATACTAGGATTTCTTACGACCACTTTCAGGAGAGATTTCAAGAACTGAAAATGAAATTTCCAGGACAAGCCAGGGACTTTTGGAGGACGGTTTTTGGAATGCTTCGCCCAATGGTAGTAGAAAATAATCCTGCAGCTCCTGCTGTATTTATGATGGTTGTTCCTAAAAACCAACAAGGAGAATCCCGCACTGCTGAATGCTTAGCTAAACAGTTACTTAGCCTGTACTCAGGCCTGTTTAACAGATCCCTAGGGAGCCAGGGATCACGCATACACATAACTGAAGATCTCAAACATGAAAGCCCTGCAGAGGATAAGAAGGAGCTGGATAACAAACTTCGGTACATTTTTGACCAATCACAAGAGAAAGGTGTCATTCTGGACAATTTTGAATCTTTGTCTCCATTTGCTGCTCTCCTGCTTCATGGCTACTGCGACGGTGACAATGCTCCATACAAGGATGTGTTGTTTATTCAAGTCGTACATATGGATAGACAAGCAGGGGAGATAACTAGCCAGAAAAATTACATGGACAAGTACCTTAAGGAGTTGTGGATCAGAGACCTAGATGAAGACAAGATTCAGCCATTGCTTACAAGAATCGCTAATAATGTTGCGATGGTTACACCAGAGAATGAACAAACACTTCGTCAACACTGTCAGTGACTTGCAGTGTAATTTTTTTCTCTGATTTGAGCATTGCTTTTTTGTTGATATAATTTTGTTATTTTTTCATAATTTTTGTTATCTGACCTCACGGAGAACAATTGTATACAACTGCACATATCAACTCCTGTGCTGCACATGCATCCACTGATGTGCTATACATGAACATCTGCACACTCGTGTTGTTTTGGGTGTATTCGATTGCCCACACAAAACCTAGTACGTTGTACTTCGTATAATTACAAATAATGCGGAGAATTACATGTTAGTGTCCAGAGCATAGTAGCTTGAGCAAAACAAACTTTGTTCTTGGAAGACATATAGACCACTTAAAGTGATTGTTTCTTTAAAAGCATTGGGCACATTGTTTCTTTAAAAGCATTGGGCACATACAGTATTATAAAAATCATGTAACGTTTCAGCTCAAATATATGAAGTAGAACTGGACTGGGCTGAATACAGGTAGCTTAAATTGTTAGTGCGTCTGTCAAAAGTTCAGAGGTCCCGGGGAGAGTTCGGAAGTCCCAGGTTCGAGTCCTGGTCTGGTTATGGATTTTTTCCTCTCCTGTTACACATATAACTGCTTTAGTAGTATGATGCTTGGTTTTATCCTTCTTTGTATATAGCTCGGCTAAAATCAAACAAGTGGAATATCAGAGTTTATTTGAATCATTTCCAAATCAGGTCTTAAGGTTATAGGGTTAAAATGTTAAAAACATTAAGCCATACCTATTATTATTTCTTTTTCTTATTTTGAATTTTGTGTGTGTGTGTATTATTCAAGGATAGAATTGGAAGTTTGTTAGATTTTTCAGATTCATGAAAATCTTCGATAATGTACAATCAATATCACAACTGTGGGTGGTTGGGTGGTACAGTGGTAACACACGCGCATGGGCTGTGGTTCAATTCCATGACATGGACATGAAAGGGTATCGGTCACTACCCTTATAGCACGAGGGTTTTCTCTGGGTACTCGGGTTTCCTTCCACAGTTCTGACTCCTCGTACGTTTCCATCCGAGCCAACAAGAGTGATACATATAAATTGCTATAACTTGTGTTGCAATGCGTTTACAAAAATAAAGTTTGCAAGATCACAACTAAAATATGTGTTCAAAATTTCAAATATCAATTCAGAAAAATAGGACCTTATCAAAATAAATGTAGTGATTTGATATGTAACTTCAGGATATAGATACTGTACGTTGATTTACATCTGGCATAATAAATGTGTATCAATATCACAAGTCACTTATAGAACAGTAGAAAGTTGACTATATCAAGTACAGGAATGTTTAAGTTGATTACCAAAGAGAAAATATCACATTTTTATTTAGATATTTTTTCAATTGACAATTTGTTACAATCAATGTACAATAGTATTTATATAAGTGAGTTAATTGAGACTGTGGGAAAATGTAATCCAGTTTGTTTAGATTTTTTGTATCATGTCACAAAATCTTTCATTAAATTGAAGTAATCTTTATGAAGTGTTCATGCCCATATACTTGTATATTGGTACATGCATATTAATGTGTTTTCCACACATTTTTTTATTAATTGTAAGGGGGATATTAGCTCACAGTACAATCGCAAGTTTGAATGCAAATTAAAAAGCTATCTCTGCACACTTTGAGTAATAATTATTGATTCATATTGAATATGAAATAAAATATGGTTGAAACTAAAAGTATTGATAGAAAGGAGAATGGTAGGAGTGAGTGGTTTAATAATTAGGTTATAACCTAATTAGATTTAATGTTAATGAAACACATTAACATGTGGAGTAAGAATATTTAATATTCTTCGGAAAATGTCTTGTCAATTATTTTTTCTGTATTGTTGAATGTAACCTTGACAATGATTGAGCAGCTACTGCATATGTTGATTCATAATAAAATTTGTTGATCATGGAAAGACGAGTTGGAGTATACACTGTACTTGTAATTTTGCTACTTACATGTATGTAATTATGTAGCTAAGCATTATAATTATATATATTAATAACTTACTGTTTTCTGTCCTGCCACATCACAAAGATGACAAAGACTTGACATGTAACACCCTAATTAGTTCAAACCAGGTTACATCTGACAAAAGAGAATGAATATCCTGTCTCGCCCTCAGATGAAGAATTGGGTCCTGTCACATCTTCAGATAAAGAAAAATTGACCTGTCACATCCTCAGATAAAGATTTGTTGTTCTGTCACATCCTCAGATAAAGATTTGTTGACCTGCCACATCCCTAAATAAAGAATTGTTGACCTGCCACATACCTAAATAAAGACTTGTTGTTCTGTCACATCCTCAGATAAAGACTTGTTGTTCTGTCACATCCTCAGATAAAGACTTGTTGTTCTGTCACATCCTCAGATAAAGACTTGTTGTTCTGTCACATCCTCAGATAAAGAATTGTTGTTCTGTCACATCCTCAGATAAAGAATTGTTGTTCTGTCACATCCTTAGATAAAGACTTGTTGTTCTGTCACATCCTCAGATAAAGAATTGTTTGTTACTCCTTGTGGTAAAGAATGGATGTCCTGTCACATCCTCAGATAAAGAATTCATGTCCTGTCATCCCTTAGATAAAAAACAGAATATCCTGTCACATTCCCAGATAAATAATTGATGTCATCCTGTCACATTCTCAGATGAAGGATTTTCCTGTCAAATCCTCAGATAATAATAATTGTTTGCCACTTCTTGTGATAAAGAATGGTTGTCCTGTCACATTCTTAGATAACAAAAATGTTTCCTGTCACATCCTCACATAAAGAATGGTTGTCCTGTCACATTCCTCAATACAGCATTGCTGACATGTCACATCCGCTGTTGAAGAAAAGATGTTCTGTCACTTCCTCAGATAAAGAAACAAGTCCTGTCACATCATCAGATAAAGTATGGATGATCTGTCACATCTGCAGATTAAGAATAATTGTTCTGTCACATCTTCAGATAAATAACTGTTGACCTGTCACATCCTCCGATAAAGAATTGAGTCCTGTCACATCATCAGATAAATAATTGATGTCCTGTCATATCTTCATATTTAGAATCTACAATACAATGTCAATGTAGCTACACTACAACTGTCGTTATTACAGAGTGATACACTGTCACTTTAGCTACACCACAACTGTCGTTATTACAGAGTGTTACACTGTCACTGTAGCTACACCACAACTGTCGTTATTACAGAGTGGTACACTGTCACTGTAGCTACACCACAACTGTCGTTATTACAGAGTGGTACACTGTCACTGTAGCTACACCACAACTGTCGTTATTACAGAGTGTTACACTGTCACTGTAGCTACACCACAACTGTCGTTATTACAGAGTGGTACACTGTCACTGTAGCTACATCACAACTGTCGTTATTACAGAGTGTTACACTGTCACTGTAGCTACACTACAACTGTCGTTATTACAGAGTGGTACACTGTCACTGTAGCTACACCACAACTGTCGTTATTACAGAGTGGTACACTGTCACTGTAGCTACACCACAACTGTCGTTATTACAGAGTGGTACACTGTCACTGTAGCTTACACCACAACTGTCGTATTACAGAGTGGTACACTGTCACTGTAGCTACACCACAACTGTCGTTATTACAGAGTGGTACACTGTCACTGTAGCTACACCACAACTGTCGTTATTACAGAGTGGTACACTGTCACTGTAGCTACACCACAACTGTCGTTATTACAGAGTGGTACACTGTCACTGTAGCTACACCACAACTGTCGTTATTACAGAGTGGTACACTGTCACTGTAGCTACACCACAACTGTCGTTATTACAGAGTGGTACACTGTCACTGTAGCTACACCACAACTGTCGTTATTACAGAGTGGTACACTGTCACTGTAGCTACACCACAACTGTCGATATTACAGAGTGGTACACTGTCACTGTAGCTACACCACAACTGTCGTTATTACAGAGTGGTACACTGTCACTGTAGCTACACCACAACTGTCGTTATTACAGAGTGGTACACTGTCACTGTAGCTACACCACAACTGTCGTTATTACAGAGTGGTACACTGTCACTGTAGCTACACCACAACTGTCGTTATTACAGAGTGGTACACTGTCACTGTAGCTACACCACAACTGTCGTTATTACAGAGTGGTACACTGTCACTGTAGCTACACCACAACTGTCGTTATTACAGAGTGGTACACTGTCACTGTAGCTACACCACAACTGTCGTTATTACAGAGTGGTACACTGTCACTGTAGCTACACCACAACTGTCGTTATTACAGAGTGTACACTGTCACTGTAGCTACACCACAACTGTCGTTATTACAGAGTGGTACACTGTCACTGTAGCTACACCACAACTGTCGTTATTACAGAGTGGTACACTGTCACTGTAGCTACACCACAACTGTCGTTATTACAGAGTGGTACACTGTCACTGTAGCTACACCACAACTGTCGTTATTACAGAGTGGTACACTGTCACTGTAGCTACATCACAACTGTCGTTATTACAGAGTGGTACACTGTCACTGTAGCTACACCACAACTGTCGTTATTACAGAGTGGTACACTGTCACTGTAGCTACACCACAACTGTCGTTATTACAGAGTGGTACACTGTCACTGTAGCTACACCACAACTGTCGTTATTACAGAGGTGGTACACTGTCACTGTAGCTACACCACAACTGTCGTTATTACAGAGTGGTACACTGTCACTGTAGCTACACCACAACTGTCGTTATTACAGAGTGGTACACTGTCACTGTAGCTACACCACAACTGTCGTTATTACAGAGTGGTACACTGTCACTGTAGCTACACCACAACTGTCGTATTACAGAGTGGTACACTGTCACTGTAGCTACACCACAACTGTCGTTATTACAGAGTGGTACACTGTCACTGTAGCTACACCACAACTGTCGTTATTACAGAGTGGTACACTGTCACTGTAGCTACACCACAACTGTCGTTATTACAGAGTGGTACACTGTCACTGTAGCTACACCACAACTGTCGTTATTACAGAGTGGTACACTGTCACTGTAGCTACACCACAACTGTCGTTATTACAGAGTGGTACACTGTCACTGTAGCTACACCACAACTGTCGTTATTACAGAGTGGTACACTGTCACTGTAGCTACACCACAACTGTCGTTATTACAGAGTGGTACACTGTCACTGTAGCTACACCACAACTGTCGTTATTACAGAGTGGTACACTGTCACTGTAGCTACACCACAACTGTCGTTATTACAGAGTGGTACACTGTCACTGTAGCTACACCACAACTGTCGTTATTACAGAGTGGTACACTGTCACTGTAGCTACACCACAACTGTCGTTATTACAGAGTGGTACACTGTCACTGTAGCTACACCACAACTGTCGTTATTACAGAGTGGTACACTGTCACTGTAGCTACACCACAACTGTCGTTATTACAGAGTGGTACACTGTCACTGTAGCTACACCACAACTGTCGTTATTACAGAGTGGTACACTGTCACTGTAGCTACACCACAACTGTCGTTATTACAGAGTGGTACACTGTCACTGTAGCTACACCACAACTGTCGTTATTACAGAGTGGTACACTGTCACTGTAGCTACACCACAACTGTCGTTATTACAGAGTGGTACACTGTCACTGTAGCTACACCACAACTGTCGTTATTACAGAGTGGTACACTGTCACTGTAGCTACACCACAACTGTCGTTATTACAGAGTGGAACACTGTCACTGTTGCTACACCACAACTGTCGTTGAAACTATACATATGTATAATATCCTTATCGAGTTCGCCAGTAAAGCTAACCAGACTATTGATAATACAGACCAGACACAGCCAGGTAAACAGGTATGCCTTGTCACACACCTGTACACACACACACACACCCATACACAGGTACGGTTTATACATGAAAATGAATATTTGCGTCTTTTTATAGCTCAAGGTCTATCTTAAAGGTGTAGCTGGGCGAGGCTTGGGTAGCCATCTTGATTGTAAAAGCAGCGAGAGAGACATCGTTTCAGGTATGTTGAGTTAGATATATTACATTTGTTAATTAAGAATACAAATATGATAAAGATTGTATCTACATAATGTACCTCAATTTGCAATGGTATTAGATCTGATCCTTCGTTAACAAACATAAAAATTAGGTTAGGAATCCTCAGTTAGGAGTTTTTGAGCTGGTCGTAGTTTCCACAAATAATTGTCTTAATATCAAACAGTATTCTTTTTATCATATTAAATGCTCCACTGCAAACAACTAGAATATATTTCAGTGGATACCTGTCTGTAGTGCTGACCAGATAAATAGATTCACATATAGATCTACATTTGTAGGTACATTATAGAGCTTTATACGGATATGTATCGTTTTCGATAATTTGGCAATTAGTTGATAACTTTATGTTAGAGTTATCATTCAAATTTGAGAAACAAAATGAATAAATAAATAAGTGAATAAATCAGCTGTAAGTAAGAATTTAAGTCACTATCGAGATGATTATCCCGACAGAGCAGTGATCTCCTCAAAGTTCATTGTGGTAGGTTTATACCACAGGTGCGTGACGCGTTCCTAGAATGTATGACCCAGAATGAAAACTTAACCACAGGGTCCGTCCCCAAAATCATTTATTGTCAAGCGCCTGTGGCTTAAGCAGCTAGGTCTCATCACGATCTATTCATGCCAAAGAATTGGTCTAAATATAGCCAGATTTGGTGGTTTATTACAGGTAAAGCATAGAAAGGCGAGCTTACTGAAGTCCTATAGAGATAAGAAAGCCACGGTAGTGAGCTACAGTATATTACATGTATATGACCCTTAAGTCGCTGAGCGTCATTACAGGTGTGATGTCCCGATCGAGATGATACCGTAAATCGACACTCAATATCTACGGCTCTCTTTATCTATAAAAAACATACATTAAAATTGAAGAAACATAACGAAATTTGAATTCATGGTCAAAATGAATTAAAATGTTATTATCAGTATAAAGCAGTGTATTTCATCGTTTTATAATTATGAATAGCCTATCAAAATACGTGTTATTTGTATTTTCATTTCTTTTCGGAACAGAACGCATTATATTTTGCCTTATATTTCCAGTAAATTTCGAGTACCTTAATTCCGGCTGTGATGTCACGAAATTCCGGAGTGTATTTGGTATCCGCCAAGAGATCCGAGGCGTACATGGTCTACGACAATAACGGATCCGACTCAACTGTTACTATGGAGTAAGTATTTACCAAGCGGTCCTCTGAGGAAACAGCAATCGTGATATCTGAGAGGAAAATTCATCATCATATCGCCATTCACCATGATATAACTGATTTTCAAAGTGCTGAAGTTTAATTAGCAAAGCTGTAAAAGGTGGGGTTTCCAGCAATGTTAATTTCCCATAGGTGTTGGCCTAAAGAACGTTTACCCTAGAGACCACTGTCGCCGATACATTGCTTCGTGCCATCAAAGTCGGTTCCTTGGCTATACATTTAATACAAATTTCTAATTATGTAATTAAATTACTAAACTAAAACTGCCAGATTGTCATAAAACATATAAAAATAAATATTCATTTTAAAGATATAGGGAAGTTTGAACCGTAAACTAAATACCAAAATACTAAAACAGTAAGTATACCGCCGGTGTTTATTTCTAAGCATTTTGTGAATAAAAACAAACAAACAACAACGTCAAAAGCTATTGTTTTTGCTTCACACCGAACCCTAAACTATGGAGAGAAGCGAAATTTGTTTAGAATAGGTTGAAATCCTGTGCGTGGTGCATTGTTTTGAGTAAAAGACAAGTCATAATGTAAGCCATATATTAACAAGTGCGGTTCATACAAAGTCGGTTTGCAATAAACACAGCTTGCAAACATATTGTAACTAGAATACTATCTGATTCGTAATTTTCTTTTTATTGAAAATGTTCCATCAACACATATATATGTAAAATCAAAATTATTCGTTTTTTATTACAAATCCGTCCTACATCTCGCTTTAGCCTACCATCATCTTGATCAGGTTGTGGGCTACAATGAATTCAGATCACGTTTCGTCCACGATTCCTCGTCCGTACGCCCACAAACAATCTTTGTTATCGCTATTTCTTGAGAAGTACTTGGGGAATGTTTCTTGAGCTTCGTATGTAGGTTCCCGTTGGTCCCTTGTTATACCCTTTTGATTTTTAATGAGTTTTTAATGATTTTTAATGAAAAAGTATGTTCCCTTTTGGTATCTAATACATTCCCACTAACTTCCTGTTCTAAGAGTGAGGATTCCGAGGTTCTAAACACATTCCCACCGACTTTCCCGTTTAAAGGTCAGGAGACTTCAGAGTTTTAAATAATTCCCACTGTCTTCCGGTTCTAAGGATGAGGAGGGTCCTGAGGTTATAAACAAATTCTCACTGACTTCCTGTTTTAGGGGTAAGGAGGCTCCCATGGTTTACGAAGAGGAGGAAGAAAGTCCCTTTTATGGCATGAACAAGGAGGAGTTATTGGAGATCTCCTCTCAGCCGTGCTGGAGACGCTTACGAGCAGCATTCATTGCTGTCATCATCCTATTGTGGCTAGCGCTCCTGGTGACCGTTGTGGCGCTTGTGCTCATGTACCCTAAATGCACAGCGGCGGAGGAGAGAAGCTGGTGGCAAAATGACGTCGTGTACCGGATATACGTCAGAAGTTTTAAAGATTCTGATGGAGACGGAATCGGTGACTTATCAGGTAAATGCAGTACCATTTGATTAATCATACACAGGTTTATTAATTAGTTCGGGCTGTTTGTAGTTCGTCCAGACGATCACTGGCTGTCAATAGTTAGTGATGTACATATGTAACACATTAAAGTAACATAATCCGTTTGGGAAAGTATTAAAAAAAATACGTGTTGTTCGTAAAATATCAAATGTAAAGAAAAACAGATTTTGTGAGATCACTAATTTATATATCAATTTGAACGACAAGACGCATTTCGTGTTATTCGGAATTCATCGTTATGTCCAAAATTTTTAACAACCTGAAAACGTATCAATAAAAGAAATTGTAATACAGAGAACATATTCAAATCTCCCAAAGTTCACCGGTTTATCTCCAGGTTTAGACTTGAAAGATTTCTCTTATACATTTTAGACCTATGTTTTCTTGTTGTATTATATTAGCTTAGGATGCATTTTAGGGGGGGGGGGGGGGGGGGGGGGGGGGGGGGCAGGAGGTTTGTGATGGATACTTCTTCAAACGAGAATATTTACAAAAATACCTTGACCACCTATTTGATATGAAATAATTTGAAGTGGTGGGAGAAAATAATCATTTACCACCTAGGGAATGTGTCAAAGAAATCTCAACCCTCGAAGAAATTCATAAATGTCCAACACGAGGCTTGCCGAGGTTTGCACGTTCATGAATTCCCCCTTGGTTTGAGAATCCCTTGTCACACCCCAAGACAGGGAAAGATTATATTAATATACTGTATGTTTCGCTGTTAACGTATGACCTTCAAACACAGGTGTGGAGGAGAACCTCGACTACATCCAGATTCTGGGAGCTAACACGATTTCCCTCAGTCCGGTATTTGAATCTGATGCTTCAGACGACTTCAGCGTAACCGACAGTCTCCGTGTTAATCCTGAATTGGGGTCAATGGAAAACCTAACATCCCTCATCAACAGCGTCAAGGATAAAGGTGAGTCACACCCATTGATAAAAACATTAAAATCTTGTGTGTCTTTTGAAAATCCAATGACGAACAAAAACACTGGGGAGATCATTTAAAGAATGATACAATGTCCTAAAAACTCTTGTGGTGAAAAAACAAGTACCGTGGTATCCTTTAAAAGGGAATAAATATATATTCTTGCAAAATTTGCTCACTTAGTTTTCCTTATCTTTCAAGCTGATCCAATTTTTCCATGAGGATATCTGATATTCTTTCCTATATTTCATTGCTGTTTATCTCAACCTCGAAATGTATGGTGAAATGGTGGGATCACACTGACTTTATTTTACTTTTGGAACCACAGCAACATTGGTTTTACATTGGGGCCACAATGCCTTTAGTTTACAATTGGGACCACAATGACTTTAGTTTACTATTGGGATCACACTGACTTCAGTTTACTGTTGGGACCACACTGACTTCAGTTTACTGTTGGGACCACACTGACTTCAGTTTACTATTGGGACCACACTGACTTCAGTTTACTATTGGGACCACACTGACTTCAGTTTACTATTGGGACACACTGACTTCAGTTTACTATTGGGATCACACTGACTTCAGTTTACTATTGGAACACACTGACTTCAGTTTACTATTGGGATCACACTGACTTCAGTTTACTATTGGGATCACACTGACTTCAGTTTACTATTGGGATCACACTGACTTCAGTTTACTATTGGGATCACACTGACTTCAGTTTACTATTGGGATCACACTGACTTCAGTTTACTATTGGGATCACACTGACTTCAGTTTACTGTTGGGATCACACTGACTTCAGTTTACTATTGGGATCACACTGACTTCAGTTTACTATTGGGATCACACTGACTTCAGTTTACTATTGGGATCACACTGACTTCAGTTTACTGTTGGGATCACACTGACTTCAGTTTACTATTGGGATCACACTGACTTCAGTTTACTATTGGGATCACACTGACTTCAGTTTACTATTGGAACACACTGACTTCAGTTACTATTGGGACCACACTGACTTCAGTTTACTATTGGGACCACACTGACTTCAGTTTACTATTGGGATCACACTGACTTCAGTTTACTATTGGAACCACACTGACTTCAGTTTACTATTGGAACACACTGACTTCAGTTTACTATTGGGATCACACTGACTTCAGTTTACTATTGGGATCACACTGACTTCAGTTTACTATTGGGATCACACTGACTTCAGTTTACTATTGGGATCACACTGACTTCAGTTTACTATTGGAACCACACTGACTTCAGTTTACTATTGGGACCACACTGACTTCAGTTTACTATTGGGATCACACTGACTTCAGTTTACTGTTGGGACCACACTGACTTCAGTTTACTATTGGGATCACACTGACTTCAGTTTACTATTGGGACCACACTGACTTCAGTTTACTATTGGGATCACACTGACTTCAGTTTACTATTGGGACCACACTGACTTCAGTTTACTATTGGGATCACACTGACTTCAGTTTACTATTGGGATCACACTGACTTCAGTTTACTATTGGGATCACACTGACTTCAGTTTACTATTGGGATCACACTGACTTCAGTTTACTATTGGGATCACACTGACTTCAGTTTACTATTGGGACCACACTGACTTCAGTTTACTATTGGGACCACACTGACTTCAGTTTACTATTGGGATCACACTGACTTCAGTTTACTGTTGGGACCACACTGACTTCAGTTTACTATTGGGACCACACTGACTTCAGTTTACTATTGGGAACACACTGACTTCAGTTTACTATTGGGACCACACTGACTTCAGTTTACTATTGAAACCACACTGACTTCAGTTTACTATTGGGATCACACTGACTTCAGTTTACTATTGGGACCACACTGACTTCAGTTTACTATTGGGATCACACTGACTTCAGTTTACTATTGGGATCACACTGACTTCAGTTTACTATTGGGATCACACTGACTTCAGTTTACTATTGAAATCACACTGACTTCAGTTTACTATTGGGACCACACTGACTTCAGTTTAACATTGGGACCACACTGAGTTACTTAAGTTTAATATAATGGGACCACAGTGGCTTAAGTTTACTAGTGGGACCACAATTACTCACGTGTAATATGTGGACTACAGTGTTCAGTTTACTTTTGGGTTTACAATGACTTAACCTGACTATATTGAGACCACGGTGACTTTAGTTTTCTATATTGGGATTGCAGTGACGTTAGTGGTTTTAGTTTACTATATACGGATGACAGTAACTTTAGTTTACTATATACGGATGACAGTAACTTTAGTTTACTATATACGGATGACAGTAACTTTAGTTTACTATATACGGATGATAGTAACTTTAGTTTACTATATACGGATGACAGTGACTTTAGTTTACTATATACGGATGACAGTAACTTTAGTTTACTATATACGGATGACAGTAACTTTAGTTTACTATATACGGATGACAGTGACTTTAGTTTACTATATACGGATGACAGTGACTTTAGTTTACTATATACGGATGACAGTGGCTCTAGTTTACTATAAAGGGATTGCAGTGACTTTAGTTTACTATAAAGGGATTGCAGTGACGTTAGTGGTTTTAGTTTACTATATTCGGATAACAGTGAATTTAGTTTAATAGGGATTGCAGTGACTTTAGTTTACTATATTGTGACCATTGTGACTTTAGTTTACTATATTGTGACCACAGTGACTTTAGTTTACTATATTGGGATTGCAGTGACGTTAGTGGTTTTAGTTTACTATATTCGGATAACAGTGAATTTAGTTTAATAGGGATTGCAGTGACTTTAGTTTACTAAATTGGGATAACAGTGAATTTAGTTGACTATATTGGGAATGCAGTGATTTTATTTTACTATAATGGGATTACAGTGACTTTAGTTTACTATATAGGGATTGCAGTAACTTTAGTTTACTATATAGGGATTGCAGTAACTTTAGTTTACTATATACGGATGACAGTGACTTTAGTTTACTATATACGGATGACAGTGACTTTAGTTTGCTATATACGATGACAGTAACTTTAGTTTACTATATACGGATGACAGTAACTTTAGTTTACTATATAGGGATTGCAGTAACTTTAGTTTACTATATTCAGATAACAGTGGGACATGACTTCAGTTGACTATTGGACCAACCTGACTTTATTTACTATTGGGACCACACTGACTTCAGTTTACTATTGGGACCACAATGCCTTTAGTTTAATACTTGAACGACAGCGACTTTAGTTTACTACATTTAGATTGCAGTGACTTAAATTAACTATATTGGGATTACAGTGACGTTAGTGGCTTTAGTTCAACGCTGAAACACAGTGGCGGATGTCGTTAAAGTTGCTTGTTTTGTCATTAAAGGAATGCGAATCCTGTTGGATTTTATTCCAAACCAGACGAGTAAAAATCACCAGTGGTTTGCTAGAAGTGCTTCATCTAGTTCCTACATGGATACCCATCGTAATTACTACGTGTGGTCCCCATACACCAACAACTGGGTAAGTACCATACACTGATAACAGTTAGAGGCTATAGTCAGTGATGGTAGGACCTATAATGTGCATTTCATTTCATTTCAAAATATTTTATTCAATCAAACAATTGAATTAATTTAAATACAATATTTCATAATAGAGATAGAATATAGATTAAAAAAAAATGATTGGACAACAGAATAAGCCTATACAGGTCCTTTCCGTTAATGTGCATAGTTGTTTTAGCCATGAAACAGGTATTTATAAAAGTCCATTTCAAAGGAGTTATTACCAATACTGTTCCACAATTGTCTGTTTTGGCTCAGATTTATGCGAAATAAAACAAAAATGATAATTTTTCAAACTTTTACGCCGTAACTTCATATTTTTATTTGATATGTACTTCTTTAATTTTAGAAATCATACTTAAGCGTTATTTTGGTATTGATTTTAAATTTGTGCTTTTTCAAGCAAACTTTTGTGCAATAATAAAATGTACTACTGACCGAAACGGTACATAATCTATATAGAAGAGAGGACGAGTTATTACCATAAAAACATACCATTTTACTTCCTCAGCTAACAGTTAACGGTGACATGGCATGGACGTTGGACGCACAAAGGAACGAATCCTACCTACACCAATTTTCGACCTCGCAGCCTGACCTCAACCTCCGCAGTGGACGTGTTCAGGCCGAACTGAAGGTACTAATTGTGAATTCCTCGTAAGCTCTGGGTACTCATGTGATCGTCTGTCGTAGTAAATGACGCATGTCCAAGTCGGTGTATGTTTTATGACACAAGTTAATTAATCTTTGCTCTTTGTGAACATCTTGAGGTAATGTGACGAAATAAATTCCGAAAATCGAAATAGTAATAAATGTTCAAATATCACCATTGGTGAATATGAATCAAAATCACATGGCAGAGTTATGAAAAATTTTTCTCCGTAAAACAATAGCGTCAGGTCGTTGATATTACAATAACTTACAGGATTTATTCTTATCAAACATATTAAAAACCAATCTTGGATGTTTTTAAAGGATATTCTAGAATCCTGGTTGGCGAAGGGCGTGGACGGGTTTTACGTGCGGGGCAGCGCCTATCTGTTTGAGGATTACGACCTGAGAGACGAAACGTCAAATGGTGGATCTAGCTCGGTATGTATATTTTACCAATTAGCCTACTGAAAAAAATCAGCAAAAAGGTCTTTATTCATTTATTTATTTGAATAAATTAACGATATTTATATTCATTTATTTACATATTTTCCAAATGTAGAACGATGAATCGGTTGCATAAATGTACAGTTTGTAATAAAACCGTTTGCAATTTTCCACTAAGTATATAATATTAAATTATCATTTATAAAGAGCTATTACCCACATTACCTGGGAGCAGACAACCTTAATACATGTACCCGTTTCTGTATTTTCAGAATGCTTACGAGAACCTTGTAACACGATTACACGTTCGCACAACCTGGTGTGTATGACATGTTATCCAGATGGCAGGCTATGGTCACCGCCAACGATAGGTCAGTATATATGGGTCCAGAACTAACGACCGATTATCTATGTACTATCTATGATATCCAGTTATCCTAACGTTCCTTATCAACTGGACGTTTGGTGGTTTTTCCGGCATCTGTAATACATAAAGAAAGGGGACAACACATACGTAATAATGAGGCTTTAGCTAGAAATTGCTCATTCTCCCTGAAGTGAGGTCTACTATACAACAATGCCATGTTTTGGAACTATACAGTATAGCTATTACATTGACACCGATCTAATATCCATTCCACTTAGTCGACTAAGTGAGTAAACCACAAAGTGATATCACTGAAAAGTTTAAATAGATTATTTCATCTAAGCTATATAATTTCAAGTCATATCTCTATTTAAACTGTTTAAGTCAACATTCGTTATATTACTTCATGAATAACAGATATCATCAAATAGGATAGGATAAGATAGTAAAACGGCGCTCATAGTCACATGTGGTATAGAAAATGTTATATGAATTGATTTCATTATTATATGATTTTCTTTTATTATATAAATACATATGTTTTGTCATTATTACATGATATGGTTTTACAAAATAACAATAAAATCTATACTTTTTATTATGTCATTGAATTACATAACAAGAGCCTCGTGAACCTTAACGGTCACATAGGTTCTGAAATAGTCCAGTCAGTTTAACCAATTTTGGTCCCGCCCATCAGCTTCTATGTGTCACTCGGGTCCAATATAGGCATATCAATACTGATTACTCTGACAAAGTTTGAACTAATGTCAATATGAATGAACAAATGACAGTCAAAAATATTATCTCTATATCAACTATAGAAGGGTTTACCCCGTTCCTAAGGGGAGGGGATGTAAGACCCCGTGCAGGGTCATGGAATTCAAAATTTTGGTAAGGCTTCTGTCCACCGTTTCATTTATGAAGACGATTTGATTCTATCACATGTGGATATTGAGAAGACTGACATTTCCGTCAATTTTACCTCATTAGGGGGACTAGGGGGACCATATAATTCACAATGGTTGTTATCCTTTAGCCAATGGAAGATTTTAGCAAAATTTCATTGAAATTGGTTCAAGAGTTTCGGAGAAGAATTCGAGAAATGTAAATTATTCCATGGACGCATTGCGGACGACTCGTGAATTATAAGGATAAGGACACAGTCATAAAATCGAAAACTGAATAACATTACAATATGATAACATCACATTTGATGAAATTGAATCATTTAACGATTAAACCAAATCATATACAACGATAATGGCGTTTGATATTTCATGCAATGATCAAATAACTATAAAATCAAATCATGTAATGATAAAATAATATCGAATAATTATGAAAGCATGTCGTATAATTGTTAAATAAGGACACATACATATAATGTATATGTTCATATGATATAACATAATGAGAAATCAAATCATACAATGATTAAATCATAGAATTATGATATCGGTGTAATATTTCCCATACCATGTCACAGCTATGGCGTTCCATACACTTCGATAAAAGAAATGATATATAATATATTGAATACCATCACTTGCTAGCGATCCTGACTTCGGGTTATTTTGAAAGTTGTTATTTCGTTTTTACAGCATATTGATAGCAGATATGCCTTCCAATGGTGGTTACTCGGGACGACAAGGCGTACAGCTGTCTCTAGACCGAAATTTCCTCAACAAGAACGGAAACTGTGATGGCGCATGCATTAAGACCTACGTTGATTCATGGATGTCCAACTCAATGGAAGGACAATGGCCAAGTTGGATGGTATGAACGTACAAAATTATCTAGCATCTTATTCCGTGACGACTGAACGAGCACATATAGTATATATGCCCACGGTAACAGTAAACCATTCGGGTACATACATAGGAATTTTATCTTGTATACTGTGACTTACTTGTATACTTTTATACGTGTGCTATTCTGTGTATCCTGTTGCGTGTTGCGTTTCCTGTCAATGTTCTTTGAGGTGCTATCCGAATTAAATATTTTATGTCATACTGGATAGACCGTTTTGTACAGACTGTAAATCTTTCGTTACTAGGCAGGAGATGAAAATGTGGACAGATTTGCGTCAAGGTTCAGCAGCAGCTTTATCCGTGCTTACTACATGTTAACCATGCTACTTCCGGGCACTCCAGTCCTTTACTATGGAGACGAGATCATGCTCAAGAATAATCCAGCGATTAACACCACTTCCGGCAACAGCAGAACCATGCGGACACTGATGCAGTGGGGAAATGCGACAAGTGACTTCTGTTCAGTGTCCTCTTGCTCATCTCCATGGATACCACCAAACGCAGATGCATCTATCGATGTGCAGGTACCCTCCGAGCAGACAGATTCAGATTGATCCTTAATTTCGTGTTGTTACCGTCGACTATGACGTGCAACGCTGCAATAGTCCCTTTTTGATTTCATGATAATGTGCTGTTGTGGCATATATACGCATACTGATTAAAAGATAGTTGTGGTGGTGAGCATTTGAACAACTATGTAAATAAAGGAATAAAGGGATTCAACCTATTAGTAAACTAAATTCACAAGTAGAAATAAAGATTCAATGTATTTCCATACATTTCAGAGCCAGGAAGCAAATTCCGATTCCATGCTGGAGTATATCCGAGACCTGACAACATTCCGAAAGCAGACGTCCTTTAGAGTTGGAAGTTACCATCAAGCCCTTGCAGATGACCACATCTTCTCGTATGTCAGAGAGTTCAACGGCGAGAAGGGGTAGGTATCATCCTCCACACTAGTAGATAAAGAAAATCTGGACTCGTATCATTATCACAGAAACAAGGCGGAGTTTTACTTTGATAAGCAAATTTGGTTTCTTTGAAATTGTTCTTCTTATGTAGGCATGAAAGAATTTAGGCCAATTTTGTCTGAAGCATCATTTGAAAAGGAGAAGGGGGGGGGGGGGGGGGGGGGGGGCTATTTGTTTACAAACGGTTGACCAGGCGCCCCCGATGGACGCGAGGGACGGGCCAAATAGTCGAAATGAAGTTTTTATTTAAATTCTTCTACTGTAGAGATGTAGAGTGTTTCCCCATATTCACTGCGATTCCAGATGAACGATGCAGAACCTGTCGGCTTCTAGTTTATTTTACATTAGAATACGATTCCGTCTGCCTGTTGATATCCATGTTGTTTACATATATATCTTGTTTAACCAATTGTAGGTATTTAGTCGCAATTAACTTCGGGACATCAAGTCAGACAAGAAGTTACTATGGTTACACCAGTGTCGAGAAGGATGCTGAAGTAGCTATGACATCAGGGCCGGATGTAGACATGGAAGTAGAGGCCGAAGTAACAACGGACTCAATCACGCTTGGCGCCAACCAAGGAGTCGTTCTGTCATGGGACTTCGTGGCCAAGGAGGAGTTGTAACTTGAAATGATAGGTTGAAGAAACGGTATCTGTTCAGAAGTCGAGTTATTCTAATTGAAAAACGGAATGTTGCGGGAATAGTGAGGCCAACCAAGTAAACTTCATATCTAAAGGTATATGATTGATCAAATATAACTGTAGCTATCTGTGTATTAATATTAAATACACAGGGAATTCAATTTGAGTAATTCATCTTTTTCATGCCGACATGAAATACTTAATTGTGTAAAATAACTCACAGTAGCCGAAACACATCCGGACTTTCATCTTGTTTCGTAGTTATTGTAAAGTTCCGGTTTTGGTGGAAGGAAATTAGAATATACTAGAAAGTTGAAAGAGGTTTGAATATCTGTTTTTGCAGTATCTAATATATCCCGAATGAAAAAAAAAAAAAACATTTATGTATAATCTACAAAGCTATTTTTGATTAAAGGGGACATTCCTTCGTTCGGACATCAGAAACATGTACAATTTCTATTGATGAAATCTTTGTCCGAACGGTGATTATACGAGTGTCTGTGCCTACATATAATGAAATTAACGCCGAAATGTACAAGAAAAAGGCATATCGTATACAAATGCCATATGTCTTTGAAGTAATTAGTGTTACTTCGGGTCGAATGAAGAATTTTCAGAACTTAACACTCGAAGAACATTTGTTTATCTTGAGAATAAAACTGCCTTATTAATGTTAAGATTGTAACTTTTGCTACTTGAAAAAAAAAAATCCAGTAAGGTTTATTTTGACAACCTAAACATTATTCAAACGAAGAAATGCCTCTCTATGTGTAGTAAGGTTGAATATTATTGTAAAAGTAGTAACGAAGTAACTCTAATATATTGGCTACTTCTGTGACAAAGGAAATCGGAATCAAAGTATATGACGTAAGGAAAACTACAATTGATGGTATATGTAACCGATAAATAGCTTTGCTCTCATGATTGCTGACCATTACATTAAACGGAATAGCATGCTTCTCCTGAATTATGTTATTATTTCTATAAAATAAAACAGGCTGATGACTTTCTGGGCACTTGTTGTGAGACCATACCTAGGACGTAGGTATGAACAGATCAGACTGTGAGAGAGTTGTAGATAGCTCTGGAAATACGGCAGACTTGAATCTACTTTTGTAGATGAAGCGAGGAAATCTTAAAATATTACCAACAGGTGAAAATCTATGCAAACAAATGTATTTGAAAACAAAGAAGACTACTAACACAATAGCCTGTCGTAAAGCATTAAGCAGATAACAAAAACGAGTGACAAGGACATTTGCTTCGGTGTTCAAAAAATGTAGTCGAGCAGACTTATAAGAAACGAAGCAAAGTCTCTTACGTTTGAAACGAAATTTTCAATGAAATGAAATTCACGAAAAAAATCATATCAGACCGCAGAAATAGAAAGACAAAGGCGAATTGATAGGGATGAAATTGTGGACTTTACGTTGCACAATAATTTTTGAAAAATAGATGAATAAAAATGATCTGGTAAGTTTATTTCGCTTTACAAAGATATAAAATTTTATTGGGCTTAGTACTCAGGACTTATGCTTAGAATTTCCGTAAATAACTATACAGGTAAGTTCATCTACTATTTTGAAACAAACCACATTGTACCGAGGTCATTTTATATAAATGTAGGTGTCTAACAAGTGCTTATAAATTTGAATTACACTTCCAAGCATTACCGCTGTAATGCGAGCGGACCTAGTCGTAGAACGTAACATGAACAAAGAAAAAAAAACTTGGATCAGGGTATATGCCGGAAGAATGACTTATCAAGGTAGGCTAAACAAATAAAGTGCTTGATTGGAAAGCACTGATTGCGTGTGCTACTTATAAAAGTGTTTTTTTCAACGAAAACATAAAATATGTTGCTAATCCAACATAATATTGTGACATTTCGAATTTGATTACATTCGATATACGCCTCGCATTCACATTATATTTTGTTGCTTGTTGTTAAGAAACAATAAACAAATAAGTGGCCATTATAATTTCGTTAATAATTATTAATTGTTCATTATTGACTTTACCAACAGAGGCTCAGTGGTCATGCTTCGCCCACCAAGAAACTTCAGTGACTATTGAAATATATTGAAATATATATTTCAAACACTTTCACTGTTTGGGATGTGTCATTAAGTATCCATCGTCGGATATCAATGGTTAATAGCACTGCGCTACGCTACACTAATCACTCGTTGTAAAACTCAGTAAAATATCCTCGTTTCATTACAGACTGTTTGATTGGATCCGTCACATATTCATATCGGATTTTCAGATTTAAAGTAACGTACGCTTTACAAAAGCTGCATAACATAATATTATTGGTGCTAATTTTTGTAACAGATATGTCTTCCTATCAATCAAAACATGTCCAGATGATGGGAAAGCTGCTTATCAGGAATTTCATTCAAATTTTAACTATTTGTTAAGCAGATTGGTGCACAAATTACATATTAAACACACCTGGACTGTTCTTAACATCCTGCAAACGCCGTGGAAGGGTATACAACAATTTAGACATGTAGGACTTCCTGTTCACTATATATTTACTCGCCTTTATTGGCGCATCTTTATTGTTACATGTATTTCCCCTCTAAACTGAAGAGTTCTTATTCTGAAAGGGTTACGTTGATGGGTTAACGAAGCTTTTCCCACTGATTTGACCCATGGGTGGTAAGTGTAGTGAAGCATAATTCAATCCACCTGGTATATGTTGATGCTAAGTACCATTGTCAATCATCGATCAATGTATAACGGGAATGAAAGCATTTGAAGCCTGAAAATGTAATTATAAAATCTGTCTTTGATTACATGTAATTCGGTCTTATGTAGACGGTAAACAAATATCTATCTAGTTAGTTTACCAGATATCTTCGTGTTTATATATGGAGTATGTAATTTATTGCAATGTTTGCATTTCGTTGACATATTACCTTACAAGGCAAAGGTTATGTTGCAAACTTAGACGCTTGTTTCATTTTTTGTATGAGGCGTTATCGCTGATGTTACTAACTGCCTTTAAGTGCCTAATGCCACCTCAAAGATAACATAAAATATATTATTGATTCTTTATAATCAACATGATAAATACTAGACAAGGACGTATACATGTCACAACAGTTTATAAAATGAACAATATATATAATCAGTCTAGTACTCTAGCCGTTTGGGACAAGATTGGAATGCGTTATGCACACACTGGGATTACATTTTACCTGGTTATATATGTGTTGCACATTTCACAGTGACTAAAAACTGTCTGGTGCATTTCAAACCTTATTCTTGAAGGAAGTAACTTTTCCAATTGAAACATGCCAATCAATTCACAATGACTGCTATGCGAAGAGAACAATTAGGAATACGAGAAATTGGTGAAACAGTTACTGTTCCTCAGACTAACGTGGCGCTGGCTATGTTTTACCTAAAATGCATCTGTAATGTCTTGGATTTAAATAAAGGAAATAGCAATATCCAGAAACTCACTGACTTCAAGAACTATCACCTGTTGTCAGAGGCCGATATTGATGCGTTAACGTTGCTCGTCGTGTCCGTGAAGCCAGCCGACCTTTTGGGCAAATGTTTGTTTCACGATGAAAACATATGTGGAAATTCCAACAACAAATTCTTTGAGCTTAAAGACGTGAGCCAGAATATGACCATTGTACCAAACGTCCTCATTGCTGGTCAGCGGCGACGAGTGAATAGTATAATGTTCTACAAAAAAACTTGGCTGGAGCTGTGTTGTCTCCTTCCATTGGAATTTTTGTGTAAAAGAATTAAAAGACGGAACGCGGAAAACGAAGCTAGAATTGCTCAAAGTGCAATTACATACGAACCGCCATATTCAACACCAGCCTACAGACAACAGGGACATGCCAAAGCTAATCCATCCAACCACACGTCATCCAGCTGCTGTATCATCACTTAAATGATCAAACATACACTAAAAGGTTACGACGGACACATACATCGTGGTATCTTTATTCTGCCTATTAACTAGGCTATTAATCAAGGATTTCATAGTTCCTATAAATGTACCTATTTTGGAGAGATAAATATTTAGAGTATCACCGAGTAAAACATCTTAAATGATGAATAAGAACATCACGAATGCTTATAATAATCAAACATACACTAGAAGTTTACGACGGACACATACAACGTGGTATTTTATTCTGCTTATTAACTGGTTATTAATCAAGGATTTCATAGTTCCTATAAATGTACCTATTTTGGGGAGATAGATATTTAGAGTATCACCGAGTAAAACATCTTAAATGATGATAAGAGCATCAAGAATGGTTATCATATCAATATACAGAAAACAGAAAATTACAGCGATTACATTCAGAGAAACGCTTCCAGCACTAATATGTACGTGTATGTAATATTTGGAACAGTAACGTCTGTTGTAATTGCATTCTACAACATTATGAGAATGTGCACTGTGTTAACCCGTCCTAGACATGTGTTATATGCAATGTGTACTTGTCAAGAAATGACTGTCTAAATATCATATGATATAAATAAATAATTATAACTAATTAAATAAGAATAATTATTTATATATACTGTATTTATAAATCATGCTAAATAATAATAGATGAAAGTAATGAAATGTCATTTATCAGCCAATATACTCGTAATTATCCAGATTATTGAACAGTGATTCTAACGTAAATAAGGTTCAAGGTAAAATGTTGTGGTAATGTAGTACCCTAACATAAATGGGTGACGAGAACATTTTCGGCTAGTTAATTATAGTGTACTGAAGAGCGGAGCAAAACGTCTTGTTGAAATGAAATGGTTCTTATCAGACTACAGAAATATATATGGTCTGAATGTATTGAAGCCTTTACATTGTTTGAAAATTAACTAGTTTGAAACAAAATATGAAAAAAACTATTTGGTAAGTTACTTACAGTAACCGAAAATAGGGAAGCCGAAGTGTAGTATGGTAGTACGAAATGAAAAATATCACAATAACATTTGTGCTTCATCGAGGGATTCCAACCACTGTACAGTCGTACAGTGTATATATAATCTTCATAAATAAGAACACAGAAAAAGGTAACAACTTATATACAGTATTTCGTTTAACCGCATGTATTTGTTTACATAACATTTTCTCAGTAACTGTAATAGTTCTATAAATACCACATGTGTACAGGTTAGTTCTATTGCTTGTTACAGGTTTACATGATACTAACTTAAAACACCAGAAACACATTTGGTGTACTTTGATCCTTAATGAAACGATCTAGAATTATCATACAATGTACCTTAGATCCTTTAACCACGTGATCTATAAATCTGATTTACACTTTTAGATACGAGCAATACCGCCACATGAGTGTTACTGACAGGGCGAAATTCTTTATTTAACTCTTTATTTACTCTAATTGTGATATTTATGACAATTAGGCATGTTTGACTTGAACTAACAGGGCTATAACTACAAATGTGCCATAAACATCACACGTATTTCGAAAGAACTGTCTGATCCAGATTCACGTTACATATGTTAAGTGTTTGACAGAGACGTTTCTGTGAAATACTTATGGAAGATGTTTTCCGTGATGTTTGTTTGTCTGCTGAGTTATCACCGCGTGACGACCAGGGCGAGTTTTATGCTTACTTGTAGTAGTTAGTGACTATCTAACTGATCGACACACGGAAGGCCCGCGGCAATCCATAAAGAACAATTAGGGTAACGTGTTTTGTCCAAGGATACAACCATGACAGCACAGACCGGCCTGTTTCTCAGTTTACAGAGAAGCACTTACCGACACGGGTACCTCGGATCTTCACCCGAGATTACGAGGCCGGCGCTCTAACCGACTGAGACATCATGGCTCCTTTTCTCCCACGAATACCTGAAATGTATTGCTACTCGAAGATAAACTCGACCTCCCTAAGCTTCTTAATCTCACTATGATATAGACTAAATCTAAATCTATTTTTACGATAGATTTATTAACATACACATGTAAATGGCCGTTTTAATTGACATCTTTCATTGGCTTGCTCACCATTAAGTTAAACAGCAGGAGAACGAGGGGCCTCTTTTTTCACCGTGATATATCAGTGATTGTGGCAAAACACTCTCATTTTAATAAGATTACAAATATTTTTCTGGATCTACCTCTGGGAACTATGCATTGCAGTCAACACTTTCCTTCATTTCATTTCAACTAATTGTTTTGACAATAACTGCACATTATCAAGGAAATACATAACTGCATGTAATAATAGAAGTGAGTAGGGGCAGTCTAAGATGGTCATACATTGTATACCCACGAAAATGATGTTTTAAATAGTTTTAAATTTAGAAGAGTAGGCAGCTGAAAGTTTGCTAAATGATCGTTAAACAACCCGAAAATTGTATGTACTACAATAATTTATTAGTTGATGCAGAACAATATTATAACTACGATCATCCTCTGTTTTGATAATTGCAATTGGCTCAGTTTCAATTAGTTGGTGTATAAAAGTTGAAAAAGTTGATGCGAAGAGATCATTATCAGAAGCGATAGTAGTGTGACACATTAGTGGGAGGAAACTGTAAAACAAAATAGTTCTGCATATTGGTGGTTTGAATACTCTTGTTTGTTTATCTTTTATTTCAAAATAAGGAAAGTTTGATCCACTTTTTCGTAAATATCTAGAATGTGTTGTTTCCACGTTGCATCATCTTTGAATGTAAGTCCTAGGCATATTATATTGAATAAAGAACAGTGAGTTTCGTTTTCTGTTTATAAAACGACATTGCTTATGTCGTTACTAGCTACCTTATAGTGCCTAATGCCACCTCAAAGTAAACATGAAGTATAAAAGTTGATGATTTATAATCAACATGGCCTATACCAGATAAGGAAGTATACCTGTCACAGCAGTTTGGAAAATGAACAACAATGTATATTATCGGTCTAGTCCCTAGCTGCAACACTTAGAATTAGAGTGCGTTATGCACATATTGTGAACATATTTTAGCTGGATCGTGTTTGCGTTGCACATTTCGATGACTTTGTAAATAAAGGGACGTGTGAATTTAAAGGCATTGCTTAACTCAAGGAAACTCATTGTGCTCAACCATCCCATTCACCATGGACGCTTTACACAGATTTATGTTAAGCATGCAGCTGGGCGATTTATATATTGTTCCACACAGTCCTGTAGCATGGGCTATGTTTTACCTAAAATGCATAAGTAATGTCGTGGACCTAACCGATGGAAACAACAATCTACAGAAATTAACTGACTTCACAAAGTATCATCTATTGACAGAGGACGATATTGATGCGCTAACGATGATAATAATATCTGTGAAACCAATCGAAATTTTGAGTAAAGTTCTTTTTCTCGATAAAGAAAAGTGTGGAAATTCCGACCACAAATATCTTGAGCTTGAAGACGCGAGACAAGATATGGTCATTGCGGATGATATCTTCGTTGCTGGACAGCGGCGACGAGTGTTTAGGATAATGTTCTACACAGAGGCTTGGAGAGATAGGTATTTCCTCAATCCATTGAGTTGGTTATGTACACGAATGTCCAGGCGGAAAGCGGAACTAGACGCCAGAGAACCGGCCATTACGTATCCAACTTCAGTCAATAGACCACAGTCGAGTGCCCAAACGAATACATCTTATCACACAACTTCCAGCTGCTGTACTATTCTTTAAAATTATTCAATGCCTACAGGAATTTTAAGAACTTTCCGTTATATACGATGTGAAATTATAATTCCGTTCATTAACTGGTTATTATTCTAACATGCTATAAGTAACAAAATATAGTATAGGGATCTTGAAACTTTATGAAGGAGTCTAAACCATTTCTGTAAATGCGTAATATGCAATGTAAACAGTGATGACTATATAATATAACTATTATGTGTTAGAGATAAGTGATAGATTATTTTAATGAAAAAAAAAACAATTATAAAATATTAAATAACTTTAATCATCGGCCATATATCAGCTTAGTATGTACAACAAGTGAACATTTATTCATTTTTTGATGTTTCACCAGAGTTTTGCAGTTAATACTCTGTAAGTAATTAAAAACATATGATGTATAACCGAATAATTTATTATGTTTATAGAAAAATTCAATTTCAATAGACAACTCGTACAGGAAAGTTAGGAAATTATTTTTGTTTTGCTTCAGATTTATATCGTTTATGTGAAATAGTTTTTCTAACGCATTTTTTAAAATTTGGAGCTAATTCAATTTCATTAATATTTTTTTAATTGATGCATAAACGCTGAAAGAGTATGGGAGTTAAAGAGGTGTGAGTAGCACGCCAAACAATTAAACATGCGATTCTATCTTCTACTGAACAATAATCATTAAGGAAATTTGGTTAAAAACGTAACCCATAACTTAATGACTGACGGATTCATATAATTAATATCCCTTAGTGCTTTTCTCGAAAAAAATCCATATTATAAGAGTTAATTATATAATTACCTTTTACTGACTACGCAGATTGGTGATTTCAGATTCGTCATTCTTTTCCTTTTCATACTGCTATAGATAAGATTTAAGCTCCGTCCACTTGATAATGATTGGAGAGAGGTGTCTCCGAAATAAAGCATTAGCATCAATTTGTAGGAAAGAGATTAGATCAAACGTTTCCTCTCACCTGTCTTATAGGTATTCTTTTTATTTTGATTTAATTTAAGTATGTATTTTATGAGTGTAGATCATGGACAGGCTGTGCTGACGTTTAAATATACCATCTGGTTTGTATAAATTAAACCTCCATTTTTCAATTATCGGTCAATAAGTAACGAGGAAACAAGCTTTTGAAAGCTGAAAGTGTACGTTTAAGACCTATATTAAAAAAAATTTGGTCTAATACCAAGAGTAAGCAAATTTCTATCTAATTTTCACCAATCCTTCAATTTTGTATATGCAGTTTTTTTTTTATCTATTTTAACATTAATTACAGGGAAGTGGCTATAATAATACAGAACAGCTAGTTTCGTTTTCTGCATCAACAACGATATCACAAACGCCACTACCGATCTAAATTTCCCTAATGCCACCTCAAAGATTACATGTAGTATACTATTGATTATTTATGAGCAACATGACCTATACGAAACAAGGAAGTATACCTGTCACAGCAGTTTGGACAATGAACAACAATGTATATAATCAGTCTAGTCCCTAGTTGCAACAGTAAGGATTGGAATGCGTTATGCACATTTTGTGACCACATTTTAGCTGGTCGTATTGCACATTTCTATGACGGTGCGAATAACGAGACTTGCGAATTTCAAATTCAGTTCTTAACGGAAGGAATTTCATTCTGCTCCACCATTCAATTCGCCATGGACGTTATGCAAAGACAACGGTTAGGAATACGAGAAATTAGCGAGACAGTTACTGCTCCACAGACTCCGGTAGCACGGGCTATGTTTTACCTTAAATGTATCTGTAATGTCGTGGACCTAACCGATCGAAACAACAATCTTCAGAAATTAACTGACTTCCGAAACTACCATCTATTGACAGAGGACGATATTGATGCGCTAACAATGATAATAATATCTGTGAAACCAGACGCACTTTTAGGTAAATGTTTGTTTCCCGATGAAGAAATATGTGGAAGTTCCAACAACAAATTCTTTGAACTTGAAGACGTGAGGCAAAATATGGTAATTGTGAATGATGTCCTCATTGCTGGTCAGCGGCGACAAGTGATTAGGATAATGTTCTACAAAAGGGCTTGGATGGATCTATATTGCCTCAGTTCGTTGCGATGGTTACGTGACCGATTAGCTAGGCGGAAAGCGTTACTAGACGCCAGGGGACGCCAAGCGAATCCATCCCATCACACAACATCCAGCTACTGTGCTATTCTTTAAACTGATTTAATATGTACTGGAATATTACGACAAACTTTCCATTATATACGATGTGGTATTTTTATTCCGTCCATTAACTGGCTATTATTTAGGATTTCATTAGGTCCTTAATTCTAACAGTTTATTAGTGACAGCATATATTTTGCTGCTATGGCATCTTACAACAAAGTATTAAACATTCGTGCAAAACAAGTGGACTGCGAAACTGTAAGTGCGTCACTTTGTAACATTGCTGTACTTATCGTACCTGTGTGCACAGTAGTGGAACAACAATCAGTCAGATAAAATCTTAATTTAAAACAAATATTTATGATATTGTATAATACAAACTTAGCCATACCCATATACATATGAATTTAAAGCGCAGTGTTGACATTATAGCATATGTGTGATTTGGAAAAAAAAAGTTGAGCAGAAGGTTAACATGACGGCAACAGTGAAGTATCACAACATTAAAAAACGGTGTGTGTGTGTGTGTGTGTGTGTGTGTGTGTGTGTGCACTCTAAAACCTTGTAAAATTCGATTTTTTCTCAAAATCCGAACACCTGTGTCCTCCATATGTTTGTAGTAATATGTTCTTGCTCTTGATTTAGCATAATGTTGATACCAGCCTGTTTTGTGTTGTTAAGCAGTGTTAAAATTAAGGTTTATTAAGAAACAAAGATATCTTCTAAACATCTAAATCTATTTTCTGTACGTTATTAAGGCACTAATAATTCAATATCATCAGCATGTTACTGACCATTGTAATTCATATTTTCCGTATGCCTGTTCAAGATCAAGGTATACATACACATGATCAGTTATTTAAAGGGTAATTATACAAATATGTATTGAAAATTTGTCAAGTGTAGACGACAGGCACTAATAGGTTACCGATAGCAGTGTGTTTAGTGCTTGAATACCATCGACATCATTATATTGCATAATAAACAGCGAGTTTCGTTTTCGGTATATACAACCTTATGACCGACATATCTACGTGTATATACATGGTTTACACCTCAATTTAGGTTTGTTTACCAGGATATGCACGTACTTGATAAATACTAGACAAGGAAGTACATATACCCGAAAACGAACATTGACAATGTAATACAGTAGTATCCTACCTTTAACGGAAAGGACGCGAATGTGTTACACATGCCTTATGATTACAGTTATACTGGAGTTGCATTTTTAGCATTTTCAAAGCCAAAGACAGTGAAAGTAAATTAATTTCATTTCAAAAGACAGAACTTCAATCTTCCGAAATAATATTCGATACACCATGGCTGTGATGCAAAGACAACAATTAGGAATACGAGAGATTGGTGAATCAGTTACTGTTCCTCAGAATAACGTAGCGCGGGCTATGTTTTATCTGAAATGCATATGTAATGTCTTGGACCTTAACGATGGGAACAGTAATCTCGGGAAATTCACCGACTTCAGAAACTATTATCTGTTGTCAGAGGCCGATATCGATGCTCTCACAATACTCCTTGTGTCAGTGAAACCAGAGGAACTTTTGGGTAAATGTTTGTTTCACGATGAGGAAATCTGTGGTAATTCCAACAACAAATTCTTCGAGCTTGAAAACGTGAGACAAAATATGGTCATTGTGAATGACATTTTAATTGCCGGTCAACAACGGCGTGTGAATAGGATCATGTTCTTTAAGATGGCGTGGCTGCAGCTATATTGCGTCACACCCTTGCAAGTGTTGGGTGAACGCCTGGGTAGGCGAGCCGCAGAAATCGAAGCCAGAAGACGTGCCATAACATACCAGGCAGCACCAGCCCATAGACAACAGCCGAGTACCCAAGATCGTCCGTTCTGCCACACAACTTCCAGCTGCTGTATCATCCTTTAAGCTGTTCTGAAATATAAACTGGAACGTTTCAACGAGCTTTTCGTCATATTCCGTTTGATATTCTTATACCGTCCATCGACCTTTTTAATTATATTCAAGGATTTGTCTTCGTTACGAACTTTTCTCTTGTAACGTTGTATAACGACATAACACATGACTTTGTGTTTGATACAATATGGCATCATATCATTTCCCAATGACTTTTTACTAGTTAATGGTGCCTTAGAAAATAAACAATTTTGTTACATCTTTATCATTAGATTATTATTATTCAGATTCAATGGCGTGGTTTAAGTGTACAAATGTAATTCGAGTCTAATGTGTGGGGAAACGTGTACATAGTAGCAAACTGAAATATATTATTTGTATACGCTTTTCCTTATTGTATTTACATATATCGTGATTGAAGGACGCGGATTTAAGTTTGATATATATGTATCATGTGTATATGTATTTATAAAGATGTATTTGATTATTACTAAGTAATTCGAGCCAATCAAGCTACTTGAATGTGTATATATCTACATTTTGCATGTTAAAACAGGACACCAGTAAACTCAGAGCAGCTGTAATTTCCCACGTGGTGAAATACATTTGAAGGGACAACGTATATCATTTAAATTTGAAAAGCATGTTAACGATAGTTAACTCAGTTAACATAATGTTGAGGTTACCATGAAGAATAATTTTGTAGTGCATAGTGTTTTGTTTAAGATATTATAAAGTTCTCTTCCGAAATGACTTTTTGGACCTATTTGTTTTCATGATTTAAAATTGAATCGTTTCATAACACGATTGGAATATACTAGTATCAAGTAATCGATACATTATTGGAATTATAGTTGAAAAGGGAGCGATTCTTTTATGTGGGTGGGTCTAGGAAGATATGTCGACATTTGTATTAAGCAGCACTGCTGATATGTGGGCATGTCTAGGAAGACAGCACTGCTGGTATGTGAGCTTGTCTAGGAAAGCAGTAATGCTGATATGTGGGCTTGGCTGAGGAGACAGTTATTCTGCTATTTGGGCGTGGCTGGGGGACAGTAATGCTGCTATGTGGGCGTGGCTGGGGAGATAGTAATGCTTATATGTGAGCATGTCGTGGAAGGCAGTAATGCTTATATGTTTGGGCGTGACTGGGGAAACAGTAATGCTGCTATGTGGGCGTGTCAAGACAGAACGATTGAACATAGGACACATTTCAGATAAAGTGATGGGTTTATATCCATGCAATTTAAATTACGACCTTAATTGATAGGTTTTTCTGCTCACTAGTTCCAGGAGGAAATTATTAACATTTATAAACTGTGCTTTTTGAAAGTGATTAACCTCCATCACCTTTTACATCGTTTTTGTTTTCGGTACACGTTGTTAAGCAATAAGCATAGTTATCAATAATTTTACCAATGTATGCATCTTATTAAATCATTGATGATTTATAATATACACAAGTTATTGTTGTGATGAGCATATTCAAGCCATTAAATATTATACACAGGCTTACCCGTGGTTTTATCTATCGTATGTTCTGTTCCACGCTGGTGAATTTTGAAAACTTATGCACTATTCGTTCCTGTCTGTGGAAATCGCGATTGAAATGCTTTTCACCAAACCTGCTGTCCATTTCCAGACAAGTTAAAAACAGGGATTCTGTGAGTATTCGTTATTTTTTTGTATGATTATACGTGTTTCCAATATCCCTATTTCATTTCTATATTTTATCACGCGAGTGGTGATGCATCAACCAAACGAGATTGTTTCGAAGTTTAACAATATCACGGCAAATCATACTCGGCAATGTATTGTATGAGGATATGGCACAAGTAAACAAAATGTCTTATTGACATGGCCCCATTTTCCATTGTGCGTTATCAGGATTTTAAATCTAGATAATAGTATTACGAACAATTCTCGGAAGCGGGACTAAATTTAGAATAAAAAACAAACCAGCCTTTCAAATTTTCACACCAGGTGGGTACATATACTTAGTATCACTTTAAGCCAGGCTTGCCAAACCTGTTTCGATTTTGGCTAACCTGTCACACGATATTGGTTCGTTGATTATCATGATCAAGCAATAAATAAACATATCTCGGAATTTTATAACATGACAAATTATCCAGAGGTCCTCCTCTCTGTATCCAAACACATTGGACGAGCAATGGTTTGAACGTACGGGTGATGTGTTGTTGACCCCAGGTAAGGTGACCTGGATCGTAATCATACGAAAATATCAGATTATGCGCAAGCTATATACGTCGATGTTGACTGACATTTTGGGATTTTGTTATTTGTGTCAGGAAAACACTGAACATTGACTCTTTCTTACACAGTAGCGTGGGCGTTATAAAGCATTGTTTAATACTTTTTTTAATCTTTCCAAATGTAACACTCCGAGTTCAATATAACTATGCCAACTATGAAATACATATACATGTATGTATCTCTGATGTAATAAAGAGTTTATACTCCTGTATCTTAATGTAGTAATTGTACATGATGGCTATGAATATAGTAGGCAATGACCATACAAGGTTCATTTTGTTTTATTCAAAAATACTTCTTCTCGTTATTGTTAAACAAAATCGAACAAATCAATATCATTTAATTCAGTAATTCGTAATGAACTTAATGAGTTTCAACCTAGGAATAAAAGTAGGTTATATCTGATCAACCGATCTCGATAACAAGCATACCGGGAATTGTTAAAGCGCTGTAAGAATCCCCTCAGGCCTCGCTAAAAAATGTAACAGTGACCTTGACCCTAACCCTAAAACCCTGAAACTCAGACTTGTCTGAGAGACAATATTGTCCTTTATCATTGTGTGAAGTTTTATCAAAATACGTCAAGGAATGAAGCCGCTACATTGCTGACAAATGTTGACGTGTCGGGTTTTTATTTGGTGGTACGACAGCAAAAGAGGTATAGTTATGATAATGAAAATTCACTGTTTTGTTTTCATTAATTCGACTGAATTTATATCTGAAGACAATACACATATATCAGCAGGGCTGTCTTAATACAGATGCCCACATATCAGCAGGGCTGTCTTAATACAGATGCCCACATATCAGCAGGTCTGTCATATTACAAATGCCCACATATCAGCGGGGAGGTCATAATACACATGCCCACATATCAGCAGAGCTGCTTTATTATGCATGCTCATATATCAGCAGAGCTGTCATATTACACATGCCTACATATCAGCGGGGAGGTCATATCAAACATGTCCACATATCAGTAGAGCTGTCATACTACACAACGCACATATATCAGCACAGCTGTCATATTACACAACGCACATATCAGCGGGGAAGTCATATTACACATGCCCACATATCAGCAGAGCTGTCTTAATACACATGCCCACATATCAATAGAGCTGTCATATTACACATGCCCACATAACAGTAGAGCTGCCATAATACACATGCCTACATATCAGCAGAGATGTCATATTACACATGCCCACATATCAGTAGAGCTGTCAAATTACGCATGCCTATATATCAGCAGGGCTGTCTTGATACAAATACTCGGCTGAAAAGGGAGAATATACAGATACTGTAACTAATGATCAGTCGAGGTGGTGTATTAGTACGGAACATTCCGTATTTATCTTTTATTTTCATTTTTCATAACTGCATAATAAAGGAGATCATCAAGTGCATGTAAGATTTTAACTAATGGGTTCCAAGACAAAATATATAAGATATCCTGAAACAGTCAGTATCATGGTTCGGAGTTTAACAAGAAAACGCTGAACACCAGATATCTTTTATTTATTTTATCAGTTCAGGATTCAATTTCAGTATTAAACAAACTTGTTTCTATTCAAAAATACATTTGTGTCAGACTTTTCCAGTCTATCATTCATCACAGTACATATCGATAGTACGCCCTGCATAAAGTGATTTACATATTATTCAGCTTTTAAGGGAAACAGCTATTATTATTGAAAATCACAGTATTTAGTGTGCATTGCGCACATATGTAGCATGGATGATAATCAACATCTCCTTCCAGCCCTTTTGGTGTGTTCATATACCTGCAACAAAATTATGAGAAATTAAAAATATTTTAACATATTACATCTAAATTGCTAGTGTTATTTGTGGGTCTGTTAGTGCTACCTTTGTATTATGAAGAAATTATGATGGGACAAATTGTCCATAGACACAAACAATAGTTTGCATGTTTCGTTTTATTAAATTAAAGAACATAATCAAATCCATAGCAAGCAAAGATCACGTATATTCGACCAGAAAGGTTGAGCTAGAGTTTAATTTGTACATGCAAGATATTCAATGTCATTATATATTGTATATTTATCTTTTGTGCATGATATAATGAAGTACAGCGGAAATGTTTTCTATTGTCATTATATAGATATGTGATAAACATAATGAAAATGTAAATCATATACACTGTAACACCGATCATTTTCATGCAATATATCATACTGATCACATCATAGAAATGATACATGTATGCAATCAGTTCAATACAAACATATCATGTCCCGAACATTGCTTGTAAATTTGATTATGAAAATAAAGTTACATACCGTGATATTTATTTCTTCTTATTGAAGGTATATCTGTTCTCAATTAAACACATTCGCCGTCGTGAACAAATTTCATTTTGCTGTAAAAGGAAAAACCGTATAGGTATTAAAATGGCAACTTTAAAAGGATTTTTAAGTGAAATTATTCAACAGTATACCTATTGAAATAATTCCTATCATACAAATTATAAAGAATAATTAATTCATTTAACACATCAATATTTGTATATTTACAGAGTAAGTGTGTTTACTCTAAATTTGAATTTTATATCATATATAACTATTACTATAATGTTAGCTGCTGAAGTAAGATTTCTAAATATTCCTAGATACATACATAAACTTTAAATTATACATTATGGCATTAATGCAAAGTGTATGTAACATTTCAAAATAAGTGGTAGATTCATTTCAAATATACGTACGCGCATTCCATCTCTTCGATATTTTCAAAGGTGACATCATGCTCGGCACACACTTCCTTGTCGGGAAGTAGTGGCAAAGCATCTGTACAATTCTGTGTGATTAAAATGTTATGATAAAATGTTATTTGATTAGTAAACGAAGTTAACGATATGTATCAAAGATGGCAATGATCGTTCAATATACGAATCGGTTTGATTATTATTTTGAATAATGTAAGATTATAAATAATAAAAATGTAAATGTACATATATCATTAAATTGACATGTGTAAACCAATCGGTAAACAATTCGTCATGCATTAAAAGTTAAAGTTTAAGTGATATTACCTCAATATTTTCACAGGTATCATGGCCATTTATTTCATCATCGCTGAAATTAAAACAAGGGTCAGATATAGTTCAACTATAGTAATATATCCGAATTTTGCATTGTAAATTTCATCAATAATCCGAAACGCTTCCCCTGCAAGGTCCGGACGATACCGCCAATCTCATGCACACATTATGCTATAAAGGAGCGACAAGAGAGGGCATTTGTTTAAATGCTTATCACATAATGCATTTTTTAATCACATAATCGCCCTTGTCTTGTTTTGCAGATGTCGTCAGTGTATATAACATTGAGTGTTCTCCACTAGCTGTACCAGTCAGGAATCAATTGTGACGTCAAAATATGGACAATGACGTGACGTCATGAATTGTGAATGGCGAAAAATATGGCACAACAAAAGTGCTGTCCCTGTTTCATTACATGTAACACATTCACATTAGTTACTAGGAAAGATACCAAAAGTGAAGTTTTGTTTTAGTTCCGCGATCAAAAGTATATTAAATAAGTTTTCATTCCATGCAATATTTTATGAAACGAGTCATAGAAATTTGTTTGTTGTATTTTTTTTTCGAGCCTTTTCTATACATTTAAGAAAGCATATTTGACACGAAGTATTCCATTAGACGATATCTAACTTATTTCAATGCAATATCTTCAAACATTTACTATTGTATTAACTATTTGTATATTTATCTTATCATCTAAATTAGAGGCCTATGTATATATGTCATTTTTTTAAATATAGTGTTTATAGGCGGAATCCGCCTAATTGACGTCGAGATTCGGTAATTAGTATCAACGATGTAAATGTTTTTATTTTGTTATGGTTCTCCTTTTGAACACCCGATAAGATTATTTTCCTAATTTTTAGACCCTGAAAATGAATATTTCAGTTTGTTTTTTGGTCTTGGATAATTGATTTTGAGGAAAATATATGAAATTTGCAAACTTTGTAATCTGGCATTTAACCTGAAATTAACGCCTTATTTATCTCAGTCAAATCAGAAATTTGCACAAAACGTTTAATATCAAAACTTTCATAAGCATATGGAAGAAGCCATTTTTCAAACTTTCAAACAGAAATGCAATGTATAGTGCGTTGACAAGTTTCGCATTAAGGTGGAGATTATTTAATCATGTAGCCACTTATCTCCGACATGTGTCATATGTCCATCAGAAATGAATGTCTCTGATAATCCCCACAATGGAAAGGCTTAATTAATTTATAATATGCGTTTTATGATAATTTACTGTTGATATCCATCTTCATATTCCACACACGATATATTTTCACAAGCTGTCAGTTTCATACAAATACATAAATGTGTGGTTTCACAATGCACCTGTATTCTGGTCTGAGTAAAAATGCTTGTTAATTGTTGTCTAGATAATAATAACGGATATTTACATATAAATTAATATCATGCAGTGTTATTATTCAAATATTGTTCACTTGAAATCTAAAGTAAACCAAGATGTATGTCCATAAGGCATGATGATATAGTGCTGAACATTTAACATGTTAACATGTTTTGGCATTTAATATCAACGGAACATTTGGTTAACTGCTGTTTATGAAATAATGGGCGTGTTGAGTGTTATATTTGATATTGATGTAGTTAAACAAGTGTAATAACCCACACAAAAAAAACATTTTAATTAGATTGTTTAGTCTTTACACGAGGTTATTTGTAGCAATAAAAGTGAATGTCATATTAACTTCCCTATGAACCTGACATCCTGGTTCGTATCAATTTGATGATGTACTATTACTTATGTGATTGCTGTATGTTAAATCTCATTCAGTTCCTTTATTGTCAACAATACAGAAAGTATTTTACATAAGCAATTAAAACATGTTATTAACATTAGCAAACAAACGTAGGAAAGACTTGTTATTACCATTAGGAAATAAACGTAGGAAGGACTTGCTATTAACATTAGAAAATAAACACAGAAATGACATGTTATTAACATCAGCAAATAAAACAGAAATGGCTTGTTATTAACATTAGCAAATAAAAACAGAAAGGGCTTATTATTAACATTAGCAAATAAAAGTAGGAAAGACTTGTTATTAACATTAGAAAATAAACGTAGGAAAGCCTTGCTATTAACATTAGAAAATAAACACAGAAATGACATGTTATTAACATCAGCAAATAAAAACAGAAATGGCTTGTTATTAACATTAGCAAATAAAAACAGAAAGAGCTTATTATTAACATTAGCAAATAAAAGTAGGAAAGACTTGTTATTAACATTAGAAAATAAACGTAGGAAAGCCTTGCTATTAACATTAGAAAATAAACACAGAAATGACATGTTATTAACATCAGCAAATAAAAACAGAAATGGCTTGTTATTAACATTAGCAAATAAAAACAGAAAGGGCTTATTATTAACATTAGCAAATAAACGTAGGAAAGACTTGTTATTAACATTAGCAAGACTTGGTATCACATCTCAATTAGAATTAGTTATACCTTGTAGGATTAAATGCATTATAGAGTGTAAGCATTGTGTTGAATTGTGCCAATGAATTGCTATCCTTCTTTTAGATTATGGCCTTAAGAATGATTTGGTAATATGTATAATGGAACAAGAATGTCCTTGGTATTTTTATGGATATTTTAGGAGAATTAATTAAAATTGGTCTCGCGATATATCGCGAAAGAGAACAAGAAGAGCTGTGTGGCGTCGTTTACCTATGATGTAGTGTTATTGCAGTTGCTTGGCGGATCCATCGGCCATGAGGAATACACTTCGCAGAACAAGTTATGTATGACATGAAATAATGTAAAAGATCAAAGCTAATCAAGATGTATACGTTTTCACGTGAGAACTGGTATATGATTCCTCGTTACATACTAGACGTATACTTACTAACACTCGAGCTCACATAGGTTGTTGTAGGTCCCCTCGTCTCCGCACCACGGGTCCTTTTCTTCAGGACAATTGCAATCCTATAATAATATAAAATGTTACTCCACTTACAATGAATCCTTGATGTATTATTAAATAAGATCAGGACACAAACATCACTAGAATGGCTACATAATATCACTTTAAACAGGAGACAAAGTCACGTCAGGTAGCTCTAAACAGTAGACAAAGTAACATCAAGTCACTTTAAACAGTACGCAAAGTCACATCAGGTCACATGATACAGTTTCCAATGTCACATCAGTCACTTTAAACAGTGGACAAAGCAACATTAGGTCACAAAAACACAAGACTACGGCATTTAACACCACGACTTAGTACAAAGAACCATGTCATCAAAAACATTATGACATCACTTCCTGTACAAAATGACACATCCATGACTATGTTATCTCATTTGAAGATCACAGGAGCACAAATATTTCTGTTCTTTCTTCATTGTGTCTTTAGGCAAAACATTCCATCACAAAATTCAAAAACTGTATAGTCGTCCCGTTCATTGACCAGTGTTTCGTCTTCAACTTCATGTTAAGAAAGCCCAACTTAAAATGATCGTTCCTTTTGTGGGGACAATAACTAAGCAAACAAGTATGGAAAAATATGTTTCAATGCTGACGTGGACGACTGAAACAGCTGCCACACTCATTAGTATGACAATCGCAACGTGTTGGTTCGGAGAGTAAAACTTCCGACTTATGTTATCTCAGGTAACGATCTAAAGTCTGTGATATATTCCTGATCAAAACCACCATGTGGTTTTATAATTGTGGCCTTAGACAATACACTCTACTTCCAATAACTCAAAATAACAGACGACACACTACCATTTTAGCCATCTAGCCATCATCTACTGCAAGATATTCGTATGGAATACAATTCGTATGGAAAAAGTATGCTCAGACACATTGCAGTATAACTTTATATAAAGAATCACCACAAAAATTGCTGCTATAAGAAGAATCAAACTAAGACAAGCTACTGCGGTATATCATTGATAGGAATTAACGGATCACCTGTATATAGAGGCCATACCACACTACAACATATTCATTTGTACAAAACGATACACTCACTTTTATCGATAGATCATACTTTACCATACGGTAACAGTATTGGCAATACTAAGTTATACATTTGTTTGTATATAAAGATCATGCTTTGCCTTCCTACAACGGCATCATATATACAAAATGACATAATCAATGAAACCCTAAAATCATGATTGGCACACTACACACACTATATATGAATATACTGCATGACAAGTATACAAAGTAAATATGTAAAAGTTAATTGTTTTATTACGTTGCAATTATTTCGGTTGGCAATAATATAACATTTCTGTATATAGCATAAAAGATCTTTCTTGAGTTAACTTTAAAGAATTAATGAGATATTCAGGGAGACCCAGCGCATGCAAAATGGTTCACAATGAAAGATTAACCAAACATGATGTATAATATGGTTACATATCTTATTTATCAATCGTACATGATAACTTACCCTTCTGGGAATCCCGTGGACAGTCACTATCACCACTACCAATAGTGTAAACACTAACCCGGACATCATGATCCTTGAAGGTAAAATAAAATAAATAACATTTAACGTCTAATCCTTTACGACACGAATATAACTTAAATACCAACATTGCATTTTCAAAAACTCGTCAATGTTTGCAAAAATATGAAGTCCGTACTTACGCTTTTTTAGAGTACCTCTTGATGTACAGGAAAGCACGCTATATGGCAGTCTGTGAGCAACCGTGGAGGGAATACCAAGCGAGGAACATTTATAGGATTTCTAACTGCTGAAAACCAATCAGATGCAGTAGCTAGAGGTAACAAAGGCGGGGCTACGCACGAATATTTCCATGTAAAACGACACGCTACACACAATGTAGTCAGTATATGTCAGAATTGACCTTAAATATATATCACATGTACCTAGACATTAACTGTGATAGATTACCTCATTATACTTAGGGTAATCAATTTAGGTTTTAATCAAACTAAAATCTACTAGATAAGACTTTCTCGGCACTTTTCGTCGTATTTACTGACTGATTCAATCAAAGAGAGTAACGAACAACTGATATAATATCCATTTTTATTTATTTTTGATATCAACTATATGATACCGTAAAATAGCTAGGTAAAATCTTTATCAGCTTCTTTCCGGCGCTCTGACATGTGTATTCTCGTCCCAAAAAATATCATAATTGAAGCGTATTATTTTATAATATATTTATATATACATCATTCCAAGGCGTTTTGCTGAATTTTTTCGTAAAGGCATGATAATCGTCATGCAAATTTTTAATACCGAATTGTTTCTAACATGAAAAAAATAAATTATATAATTACTCACAGTTGACGTAGTAACTGATGAACATGTCTTGAGTTAAATGATTAATGAAGGAAAATGACCAACACACGTAACCGGTCATTAGTGTCCTAGTTAATCCTACATTCAATATTGAAATGCATGGACCTGTGAATATAATTATGCATTTCAGTAGTAATTTTCTACTTCATATGCAAAAGATGTTATGGTGATATAAAAAAAATGCCTTAGTTTCTTTGACATTGTTTGCCTGTCGTTCATTTTGCAGTATGTACGTAAAATTGCAATGGCATTTTCGATTGGTTGACTATTATGTTGTTGTAACACATGACATTTTTGCCAGTATTGACCGAACGAGTTCACAAATAACAGTTTTACTACTTTTACTACATTAGTTTTTCAGCAAAAAAGTCAACTTCCATAAAAAGCTGTAAAACACGGATCTGATATTAGATAAGTGACAAGTGATAAGTGATAAGTTACGACTCGAGCAATATGAAACGATAAGACTAGAGGAGACACGAGTAAAAAGAGACACGTGAAAAATGAAATGACGAGACAAGAGGAGACATGAGTAAAATATAATGATAAGACCAGAGGAGACACGAGAAAAATAATATGATAATACCAGAGAAGATACGAGTAAAATTAAATGGTAAGAGTAGAGGAGACACGAGAAAAATGAAATGATGAGACCAGAGGAGACACGAGTAAAATGAAATAATGAGACCAGAGGAGATACGAGTAAAATGATACGATAATGCCAGAGAAGATACGAGTAAAATGGAATGATAATACCAGAGAAGACACGAGTAAAATTGAAATGATGATAGAGGACAAACAAAAACAAAAATGCAACAAGTAGAACAGAAAAGATATCAAAACGATCGGGAATACATCAGGACAGATAAAGGGGTGACAAATAATTGAAGTACAGCCTTACGAACAGACCAGGCAGTACGATAAGAGCAAATGCATCTGGGACAATGGAAGACAAAGACTAATTGGAGTGGAATAGGAACGAAACCACAGACCATTATAAAATGGCAGTGCCAGACCAGGTGACAAATTGAGATTAAATTATCAAACTTCTCCAATGACATAAAATGAAGTCAACCTGTCATCTAGTATAACAGTCCCTTAAATTATATAGTTAAAAATGCATCCCTGATAGCGATCATATATTTCTGCTGCGTAATTTGATTTGACATGAAATGCTGGATACCTCATTTATTAAAAACACCAAACTTATTCAGATGGAGATTCTGTACACGTGTTCGGTAATATATGAATCAAGGCATGTTTAATTAAGAAATAATTAACGATTATTCGTGTATTATTGCAGGATATACAACGAGGACGAGGATATTTTGCAATTAAATTAATAACGAAGGCCGCAGGCCTGAGTTATTAATTAAAATTGCAAAATATCCGAGTCCGAGTTGTATATCCTGCAACAATACACGAGTCAAAGTTGATTATTTCTATTCTACCATGTACTGTTTAGTTCTGAGATCGACCTCTTTCTAATAGAAAAACAGCAAAGAAACCCCGGGAAAACCTTGTAATTTATTTCTTGAGTATTGCATTATTTGTTGATGAAATATACAGGCAATACATTACTACGATCAAGAGCATCTATCATATGGCATTGATTTTGAAAATTAAAAAAAAAAGGATAAAAAAAAAAGAAAAAAAAGTGGGGGCCTCCGTAGGATTCGAACTCGCGTCGTGATAAAAATATATTGAAAGACTAACCCATTAGCCCACTCGGCTATAGTAACCTTTTATGAAACGGGTGAATATTAGATATTTAAAATTGTAACAGCCGTGACTCACGAGCGTGTATTATTGGCACGAGCGTGGGTTATTGGAAAAAACTGCATGGTTTTTAACCAATCAAAACTGGCGTTACATAGCAAGCATGGTAGAATTTAAAATTTAATGGTCATGAACTTCCGGAAAGCTGATAATTTGTAACATTAAAAAGTATGACCATTATATTGGCTAACGTTTAGAGGATTTGGATCAGATGAAGAGGTGTTTAGAAAATATTATTATCAAAATAAAATCATTAAAAATAGATTAATATTATTTTTTAATCTATTTACGCAGGCAAATGAAAAACATACCATTTGACAGGAATATTTGTGCTTCTCATGTCTCAGCTTATACATATGGTAATATCAGGGGTAAAACTGCCACGTGGAAGTGTTGAAAATATTTTTATTTCACGTTGTTGTTAAATTATGACATCAAAATGAAGATGAGGACATGTTATAATAAAATCAAATAACGCCATGCTAGGCCAGGAAAGTGACAGAAAAATACTTGTCTATTTCACTGTGCCTCAGTACTGTTGCCAATAGTAATGATGATATATAATGCTGATAAATTAGTTTAAGACTGTATATTAAGGTATTTCTGTTCATACATATACCTAAAAGTATGGGTTTTTTTTTAAGTTTTGTCAATAAGTACAACTATGTACTTTCGATAAATATATGTACTTTAAAAATGTACAGATTTTATTTTTTATTATGATATTTTCAATATTAAGCCAATGTGTGTACCTCATTCAGAAACGTTGAACTAATGCTACATGTTATATATGGTACGGCTAATATCACGTTAATATGCTATCTATAAAAACTTTCCGGCTGTGGTGTTCAAACAATAAGTCACGATTATTCTGTTCCTCGTTAATAGTTGATTTCATTATCAGATATAACAAGTATTACGTCAGATTTAGACAACCACTCCCCATATATCAAATCACCTACTAACATTATTGATGTTAATAGCTTCAGATGACATTTAACACAACAGATATTAATAGCTTGCAGAGATCTGAATTGACACGACAGAATAAGAAAAAAACTCTGTTGCACAAAATTCTTCCGCGTGGCTCATTTTTATTTGTTCATTGTATGTTGTAATAGACAAGGTCAGCTTTTTTCTTCAGTAACTATGCCAAGGTTATGATTGAGCGTCATAGAAAGCGATATGTTCCATTTCTGAGGTAGTTTTGGGAAGTAGTAACTTTAATTTCTTATACACATACTCGGCGTTACACAGAATTCATTAACACGTTGTCATGACCTGTCAACACTCAGGGAGTATACATGTTGACAAACATGAATAACTTATTATTGGTGCATTAGATACACATATAAACTATTTAATTTACAAAAAAAGTGCATTAAAGTAGCGTTACAATCTGATTTGCTATAGGGTTTATTCCTGAATATTTACATTTTGGTGGCAAAGCCACGATATAAACTAAGTAAAAAGATTTGCAGTCTATGTGACTATAATTGACACCCAAAACGTGACATCAATCCATGCCGCGCACGAATATATTCACCCATCGGAACTACTTGTAACTAACATAAATCGTTTTTTATGTTAATAAAAAAGTATCAAAGACATTTTATACAATATTGTTACACAAATAATAAAAAAACATTGAACAGACTGTGTTTTTTTCGTAATATTTCAATTCACTTTTTTGTTTGCCAATCTGCACGTGACAAATGAATTTTGAAAAATAGGCTGTTCTATTTGTCGAACTCAATTGACGAAATCGCTGAATATTGGCATTTTTATGCTAATTTTCAAAATATAACAAAACGAATATGTCGAGAATGTAAATATAAGGATTAAACATCTAGTTGATATAGTAGATGCTATCCGGGTTGCTATTTGCTAACAACAAACATGTCATATTGTGCTAGCGCACAATATGACGTTTGTTTGCAAAGCTCTGGCATCTTTATCGACCATAGACACAAAAAAAGACAGTTTAATCCTTAAAAATATGTAAACAAATGAAACTCTTAACTTAACAACTGTGAATATAAAACATATATATATAGCTGTGTGTAACATGATATACTACTTTATATAAATTAGATTTTTTATAAAAGCAAAAACATAGATGCACCATTTATAGAAGAGAGCTACCATGTATACGATGCCATTATCTACATATTACGAATATACGTGTTTTAGTGTAATGTTGATATATATTTATCTCTGACAGAATATATATCATATAGGTTGATTTAAAGTATAACGCCATATTTCTTAAGTAATCTTTAATCTGGGTAGTGGGTGTATTTTCTTACGTTCCTGTAGAAAAAAATGTTATATTGTATCATCCTTATCTTGGCCAGCGCCCGCAGCTTCCTTGCTGCTGCCATTATATCAATCTAGAAGTTTTAATCAATTTCATTCGTTAAAAAACAGCAAACATGAGGTAACCTTATATGCATTGCGGGGATAAAAACCAGACATAAAAAACGTTTAGAGCTAAAAAGGCTCTGGAAAGACTTATTGAACTCATTAATCTAACTCGTGGCAACTGAAACTTAAATGATAACATAGTTGAAGATACATATATGTGCATGCGTATACTAACCATTGATATGAATATCTAATGAAAATAAATGATAGAAATATGATTGGAGAAAGAAGGATAGGCTTTTGATATCGAATTAAAATATCCATGGAATTTTCATAAAAGCGATACCTTATTTATTCCTCCAAACATTTTTTTTCTAAACAGAAACAGCACACATCCCGTCAGGTGTGTGTCCAAGCCCAAGCTAGTTGGAGGGGGGAGTATTTGGGAAGTATGGGAATCAACGAAGTATAGCAGTCTTCAAATCCCACTGAATTTTACCCTAATTGACCTCATGGATTTTCAAATCGCACAGATAATAGTTCTCAGTCTATCTCCTTAAAGTACATCGTATAATTATTATTATGTATTCATAGATATTTAAATTATCTCGTCTTGTCATTCTGCAATTTTTCACTAGATATGCATCAATATGCAAATATTCATATATTTTGTCCGACCAGGAATGTCTATTGCTTTAGCTTTTAAGTAAATCATCCATGTAGGACGATTTCGTTTCTTTCTTCAGATAACTCTACCTGTCTGCTGTTTAGGTGTATAGAGTACAGTACTGTATTGCTATATGGTTCATCGACAATTTGAGTCATTTACAGTATAGATTCCTCGAACGTTACAACAATTTTACTTGCGCCTTTGACTAATTTTTCATGATAGGTGTTGGAAGTTCTCTTTAATTAATATCTCACCTGTAGTCCATACGATGAGCGGGATTAACGTGGCCAAGCTATGTGTCTATCGTATTAATGAATTATTAAATATTGCATAGTAACAAATTATACACCTTTATCTATACTTGTTTTTTCCTGGACGACTTCGACCTGCATTTAAACTCACAGGGGTAAAATGTGCAACTTCTTCTCATTGACTAAAAGGCCCTGTGTCATGATATCGGGCCAGTGAACGGTGTTCAAATAAATGACCTTCAACTTCTTTCCTGGTCACAGGTGTCAAATGTGTTTAATGACCTCTTTTTATTAACAAAGGGGTCCAGGGTTGTGATATGAAATCAGTATAATGATGGTATGATTGGCTACGAAGTTTGTTAAAGGAACGACCTATAGGTGCAATATTGCATGATGATGGTGTCCATTGCCGGGTATGGAAAACAAGCCACTTCATAGATGGCAGATATATCTACAACTCGATGGTATTTCGGAAAAATTAACAACGTGTTTTTTCTCATAGATGTTATTCAGCAAGCACAGTGATTAAATATGATCTTTAACTTCTGACGAGAATGTATATGGCAACGATTTAGGGTAGAACCAACAGAACTAAAGTTCACTTATCTTTCAAGTTACATGACTGATGTGGTATCATTTCTTTTCTAATCAATAACAAGTTTTTACAAACTGTATGGCATACGACTTTAACATTTAAATCCTGAAGGACAAATGTTTTACTTTTTATTACTTTTTTTAAGACCCCTTTTCAAGATATCTATTCTCTTTCACAAAAGGTAAAAAGAACAATTAAATAAATAGAGGATAGCAAATAGTTTCACAATCAATAAATATACAAGTTCATGAGTTTACCCGTATTCGCGTCCGACACATGGTTAAAAAATTGGTGTATGACGTGCAATGGGAAACAATTATTTTTCTTCATATCTGAAAAGAAAAACGTAATAAGTATAAAAAAAAATAATAAATTATAATAAACCAAAATCACTCTCTTTGACGTCAAAAAGCACTTGGTTTACGCTTGACAAAAAGACAATGCCATTTTGATTGGGGTGCTCAACACGATTGCAGCTTTTTGTAAAGTTACCTGGTAAGATTTGTTTTCAAAACTATATGTATATGTCTATTTGATCAATATCTAGCAATATATAGCCATGTGCACCAAACTGTATGTTTGCAGTATGTACATTTGAACAGACAAAGCAGTGGATTTCAACAAGAAAGCGACGTTCTACTTGATCAATACCAAAATCTGCGTGTATAATAAGCAGTGATGATGTAAACGTACGAATGGAAGCTAAGAACAATTATACCATCGTATTTTGCACGTTGGAACATACATTAATCCCGCAACGGGGTTTCTTACTAATAAAACGCCACAAACTTGAAATGAAACTTAATTTCAAGTGCCCCAGCCAGAGTAAGTTGTGTGGACTAAATTTCTACTACTTAATAAGTACATGTACAACAAATAGCAAGACAATACAAAGTCTTATGCAATGGATTCTAGAATCAAAATTTAACAGAAACAAGTCTGTCCCACATAGATATTGAAAGCTGCCTCAGACAGTCTTCAAATAAAGTTGGATTATTAATATACTAATCTGTTGTAGTATACAATCTATGTCTGGGCCTCAGAATTAACTAATGCTAAACATGTATTGAAAACCGCCTCAGACAGTCTTTCAAATATATTGGATACCTTGTATGGTAATCTTTTTTAGCATTGTACATGTATGCCTGTGCACCAGACTAGATATAAGACTAAGGTAACCTCTACTTCTGTGCCACCTAATATGGTTGCATTAAAAGTTCATAGTAATGTAAATCCAGTCTGTATGATGACTAGATAAATTGTGAAACACAGCTGCGCTCAGTAAATCTGACATATACACTTTTATACATTTATACCAGATATCTTTGACTGACTAGATCCATATTGCTATTACAATCACAAACTAATATGTAAACTATTTACAAAACAACATTGCTGCCTCAGACAGTCAACTTCTTATAAAAATATAAATTCAGCAAAATTGTAACAAATATGTTGAGTAACTGAGTAATGGTATGGTGTACAACATATCCATACCAGTAAAGCTGCCAATAACAGTCTTGATTAACTGAAATATGGTCCCAATATCACATAGAAAAATACCTGAGCTGAGTCCCCCAAAAAATATCAGCTGCCTCAGACAGTCTGACATAACCGAGATGAAAACCAAAAATGAATCTTCAACTGTGTGTGGAGTTGCATGCCATCAAACACTGAAATTCTAAAATAGCGTTTGACTGCATCTGATTTCCATCGCCCCATAAGCCGAATGTGATCTTCAGGTATATTACATTGAAAAGCTGTAGTAGCTGCCCCTATGCGAAAGCTGTGTGACTTATAATGTGCAGTGTTTAAGCCAACAAAAGAAAGAGCCTGGTTTAATTTGGTTATGTAGAAAGCCTGAGATACCGGAAAGCAACCATCTATTGTAAATAGTGGGCCAATAACGCTACCGCCTCTGAGCTTTAGGTACTTTGCCACAGCCCGTACAGGACAAATGTGTTTACATGTTTGCGCTGTGATTTGCAATTCCACAGGCCTGTGCGAATTATGGTGTTTAAAATACCTTAGCGTTAAAGACATGTGTGTCGGTTTCTTGTGAGTCATGTCCATGCACACATTAGAAACTTGTACCACATTCCTATTGTCACCTTGTGGAGACCGGGATGTTATTTCTCCAACCCTTAAGAATGCAAAGAAACTTAAGGTAAACATAGCCCTAAGCATGGTCTGGTCAAACTTGCTTGGCGCTGTATGGCCGAGAGCGAGTATTAGCCTTTTAAGGATAGCTGGGGTATTAGGAAGCCGTACATCATGACCACCTGACAAATTGTGAACACCTTTCAACACCTTTTTAACAAGGAAACACTGCAAGGGATCCATAAACCCTTGTAGTTTTTGAGCATACGCTAATCCCGCTATGTAAGTGGAAATGGTATTAGGTGATTTCTTTTGATCATACAACCAAGCGATGTAGTTTATCACATTTGAAACCAGTAATGGGAAAGTGTGATCTCTCCCAAACATTTGGAAATGAAATTTGGTGTATGAGTTCATAGCAGTGGTATATGCTGTACGTGTATTAGTTGACACAGATGCATCAATGAGCTGTCTGGCTGTTGCCGTCAAAGGCGTAGCAACTGCTGTGGCACCCTGGTTGGAAATTGATCCATTGCTGACGCTAACTTCTTGAATCGTTTTATCTGCAAACGTGAGAGTAAATCAGGTAAAACGTTCAGCCTTCCTGGAATGTGTTCGGCTTGGAACATAACATTGTGATGCATACACACTACGACTAATCTTCTAACCAGGGTCATCACATAAGCATGTTTTGAGGACATTTTGTTGATAATACTAACAACAGCTTGGTTATCAGAATGGAACAAAATGCACTTATTAGCAAATTTGTGTCCCCACACTTCCATTGCTAATGCAATTGGAAAAAATTCTTTGAGTGTTATATCATGACTTTCCATACCACTCTCATCCCATTGACCGTAAAACCACTCTGTCCCACATACTGCTCCAAAACCCAATGCACCTGATGCATCGGTGTACAAATGAAGTTTAGCAGAATTCTGCCACACATCGTCTAAAAAAATGGATTTTCCATTGAATGAATCAATGAATAAACTCCATGCCTGAAGGTCTAAACGAGCTTCCTTGTTAAGCCGAATATGATGATGAGGTTTGGACTTTCCCTTAGTAAGATCTATAAGCCTGCGTAAATATGCACGACCCGGCACTACTACACAGCATGCATGGTTAAGAAGACCTATCAATGACTGAAGGTCCCTCAACGTCACTTTCTTTCTTTTCTTTGTTTTTCCAAGGGCTACTCTAATTTTTTCAATTTTCTCTCTTGGTAATCTAGCTTGCATTTTGATAGTGTCTAGCTCAATCCCAAGAAAACTCAAAACTGATGCAGGACCCTCAGTTTTCTCCGATTCTATAGGGATACCCAAGACATTGCACATCTTTATAAACTGTGCCAAGCTTAGTGCACATATACCTGAATTTGGAGGACCCAAGAACAAAAAATCATCCAGTACATGTTACATGTTTGGAATAGCAAACTTTGTGCAAGCGATCCACTGCAATGCTGTACTGACTTTCTCAAAAATTGAACAGGAAATTGAGCATCCCATGGGTAAACACCTATCATAATAGTAATGACCTTGAAAAAATATACCCAGTAACTTATGGTCAGATGGGTGTATTGGGACAATGCGAAATGCTGAAGCTACATCTGTTTTTGCAAGCAGACATCCTTGGCCAAGTCTTTTAATGATACCTATTGCATCATCCACTGTATTGTATGATACAGAGCAAAATTTATCTGGAATACAATCATTGATTGATTTTCCCTCGGGATATGACAAATGGTGAATCATTCTGAATTCACCTGCCTCTTTTTTGGGAACCAAACCAATAGGAGAACATTGTAAAAATTGGAAAGGAGGTTTGTCAAATGGACCTGCAATTCTCCTAGCTAAAATTTCCTTGTTTAGCTTCTCCTGTAATATTTCCTTATTTTGAAAGGCTGATAATAGATTGCGGCTCACTCTAAACTGATGAGTACCTTCAAACTGTATTCGGAAACCTTTTGAAAATCCATTTACCAAAAAATCTTTCAAGACATTATCGTAGTTTCGCAAAAACTCGGTCAAGATGTCTGCTTTGACTGGTGTAACAATATCACTAAGGACTGTGTCATTTGGCAAGAAATTGGTTTCTGTTGGGAGCCTTTTGGGTGTTTGGTCTCTTGTTGGAACAACTGAGCACCGAATGGGACTGTCCACACTGGAAACACGAGTGCTGGTATGGACAGGATGGTTTGGCACATTTGCCTTTTTTGTGGAACATGTAGCAGTGGCCATTTGGTATTCGAGATTTGTGTCTGGCACGAAACCCCTTTGAGTTATCCTGAAAGGGCTGGTCACTGTTGGAAAATGACCCTTGTCTAGGTGTATTTGCCATTACCCAGTACTCTGTATGGAACTCTCCCCAGTGAATGGACCTCACCTCAATATCCCTTCTTACTTGTTGGTCATATTCCAACCAAGCCATACCCGTTCGCCTGCTCGCCAAATCTCTAACCAACTCACCGTGCTTGATGACCTGTGGGATTTCCTTAGGAAATCTTTCTGAATAAATGGCAACAAACCTCAAAAATGCTGTTGTCCACTGCTCAATATTATTGAGCACCATTTTTTGTTTAGATTTTGTCACTTTGAATTGTGACCGACCCGTACTCTGAAAACTAATCGAGTCAGAGGTGAACGGCTTAGTTTGTGGAAGCAGTTTGGCCAAATCAATATACTTGTTTTGCCATATTTTGTTTTTCAGTTTACTATCAATTTGACTAGCGATGGGGCAAGATAGACGAGCAGAAGAAGGGGTATCTAACTCATTATCTGAACTAGTATCAGAGTCACTATCACTACTGCTGCTGCTGCTACTACTGTCATCAGAGTCAGTACCTGATACAACTGGTGTTGGTGATATGCGTCGCCTTTTTTTTTACTCTTTTTCCGGCCTTTAGGCTTGTCTCTAGCCTCCAAAGTGGACAGAACTTGTGCCGTGATGGCCTGCACCATTGCAGCCTGACGTTGGTCATCAGCCCCAGCTAGGTCAGGCTGTTCCACCTCATCGCTTCCATCAGACAAATTGACATTTTGTTGGGCTGATCCAGCTGCTGCTGAAGGTCGTTTCCGTTTAGCCACAGCATTAAGGTTTCTCCTTGATTCTCGAGTTGTCTCAAATGCTGCTGGGTTTCTTTTTTCTGTTTCATTGTTGTTAAGGGTTAGGCTCATCTCCTGACCCCCTTTGTCACTGCATGTCTTCTTCCTGACCATGCTATTACTGTAATGACAATAACAAACATTTAAGAGAATTTTAATACCAACTAGTGGTCACAACACATCGTTTAACTGACCACACTCATGTCCAAAGTGACATATTGCTCTAATGGTCATATTCTTTTCAATGACATTAAATTATGTTCAATGACTATTTGGACTAGCTGGTTATCATTGAAATACTGTAACAGTGTGATATTGTTACTGTTAACAAACTTGGCCAGACTATCGTTGTTCACCATACAACATTTACAAATTGTATGTAATAGTGTGTTGTAATGTTTGTTCGTATGGAGTTAACAAGCCATCACAAATAATCTTAGTGGCTCTGTACTCATTATAAGAATTATGGCCTGAAATACTTCACCAAGTATATAATCATACTGCAAAACTGTTACAAGCACATGACCAAACACTGGCCTTGACTGACGTTATCAATAAACTCTCATAAATACAAAAGTGTTTTTAATTGTGCATATAATACCTGCACTTCTAATATGGTATGGCCTGAAAATGCATATCTGGTGAACTATTAGTTGTATCATCATAACCCATAATTAACCTGTAAAGGTTAACATGTACACCTGTTTTATATCCAACCAGAGCATTTTACAGAATGTAACATTGTTACTATTACTCGACCATACAACTGACCATTCGGTCATCATATAAACAAAACAAACCTAAGTATGTATGTGCCATGTAATAACAACATGTACAATATGGCCTGAAAAAACTGTGGGAAATACTGTAACACTGTTAACATTGAGCAACCCTGAACCGGCTGACACATTGATGATTTATCTCCCACAGGATTTTACAGAATGTAACACAGTTACAATTACTCGACCATACAACTGACCATCACAATCGGTCATCAAGTGAACAAAACATACTTAAGTATGTGTGGGTAATACGTTTACCCAATTCAAAATAAATATGGCCTGAAAATACTGGGGGATATCTCCCACAGCATTTAACAGAATGTAACACAGTACCATTACTCGACCATATAACTGACCTTAAGGTCACCAAGTACATGTATCCTATATATAGACATAGGCATGTACACATAAGCTGAAGAAAGGATATACCCATAGTGGGCATACATTGCTATCATGCTTGAAATATGCAATGATATATCAATCAAAGATACAGCTTAACATAAAATATTGTACAATAAATTCACTCTGCCCCCTGACCCGGGGAGGTCATATATCAATTCACACCGAGTAATCATATTTGAACTGTTATTTGCACAATATTTATATACTTTGTACATGTAGGAGGTGGAATCCCTAAGGGAAATGATAAAAACCCACCTTACAAATCCAACTGCTTCATTGCTGATATCAAGGCACCTCTCAAATTATTATAATATTTTTTATTGCCTTCTGTGTTGAGGTGGACACAATCAGAGTCATAAACCTTCTGCTGGCTTGCTGCTGACCAAAATCCAGTCAGTCTAAAAAATTTTACCCCATCCATGCCTTTGATGTATCTGTCTAGCCGACGATTAAGATCATCTGCCTTTACATTAAACAACACCGTATCCACTGCATAGCGAATGGGTCTGGCAGGGGGGAGTCGGTGCAACACTTGCATCACTATCACCTGTTTGACTGCATACTTGTAACGTAATGTCACAATCAGGTGTACCAGTTGACGAAACACATCCTCTACTGATTTTGTCTGATCACACAAATCATTTGATGCTGTCTGTAATAATACAATATCCGGTTGATAAGCCTCCACTAGTGGTAAGGCCCTCCTCTGAATGGTATGAATCCGAGCCCAAACGAATGTCCTACCAACATTGCTGTAAGAACCATGATAGCGCCCTATTGATTCAAGTCTGTTTATAAACAAAGGCTAACTTACAAATATTGGCGGGCTACTCGTGACCCACTTCGCACGAAGATGTAAACATTCTGTACTTACTCGAATTAATTCAGGGGAAATATCCCCTTACTCACACTCTTCGTACACAAATGCTGCCTACGGTTCCGTTTCAATTCTTTTGGAACGTCAGTTGGCTGTATGTATTAGCGAAAATACTAGAATGAACCAATTTTCCTGGCAGTGAAAATTTTCTGTAGTAGTCACGTGATCATCCAAATCAAAACATCACGTGACTATCCATTCTGGGAGGTACTAACAGCCGGAATGGAAAATCTTAACAATCCGGAAACTATACACTTAACTAATAACAAAACCGGACTACTATATCAGTCCGGAAACTCACTAATTACATATCAAATAGATGATATAAATTACTTTATGTTTTACATAAATCCAAATATGAATCAAATGTTAAGTATGTTTGTATCCTTAACAGTACCAAATATTCTGAAAGATTTTAAGTAAAAATATTGTATAACTCGGCTAGTGTTTCAAGTATTTCAAGTATGGTGTCAAATAATTATCAAGCATAGGCACTTCTTCCTGTGGTTAGAATTAATTCTTAATGTCATATCTGCACACACAGTCAAACACACACTGACTTATAAACCACTGAGTGTGGTTTTGACATCAGAATAAAAGAATACACATGATGGCTTGATTTTTCTCCATCAAAGCCTAAATAAATATAATCTTCAACTACACAACAAGAACAAAAACGATCAGTATTTTTTTTAATTCTTTAATCAGCAAATAAATCAGTATTTTCTAAAAGAATGGTGCTTTCCCGATACGTTTGGTATATCTATAACACGAGTTTCCATTTATAATGTAATACCTGTAAGTAAAACAAAGACAGAACATAAATGTAGGACAATGCATATCGAACAAAAACATAAAAGCTGTACTGTTTATTAGATCTCAACTCAGAAACTTATCACCTAAATTATAGTGAAATTTACTGTATTAGCTTTAATGAATAGACAAATGATTCCTTAAATACCAGATTTACTAGTACTAGATTTACAATTATAAAGCTCTATTTCATGTATGACTTTAATTTTCAGGGGGCCAGTCTAATCTACACCGAACCGGACTCCAGACATACACTATTAACCCCTTAGATTGATAGATTTCTGGGAAACGACCGGGTTATAACAAATTTATATAATTACAAAGAAACGCATATTTTCCGATGATTTCAAACTGAAACAAGAGCTGTTATGACATACCATTTTCTCTGAAATCGGTAGCGCCCGCTTCTCAGTTTTCACACTCGCCGTCATGTACAAAACCCAATTTGCTGTTAAAGAAAAACATTGACCACAAACGTTACTACTGTATTTCATTTTAACTATACCGGAATCCTCACCAAAATGACAGTTCAAGTCAATCGGTTGTGTTTTCTGATGCATTGATGCATCACTATGCCTAACCCATTTTGTCTGCTTTATCCTTGGGTATCATGAATACATATATTACTGAATAGTAAAAACACGCCCTCTGACCGATGTTTTACAGGGTGTTATATTTCGAACACATGCAAACACTTACTGGCATTTCATTTCTTCGGCGTTATCGAATGTGATTCCATGCTCGGCGCAGACTTCGATCCCGTCGTTTGTGTCTTGTAAAGCATCCAGACATTTCTATAATGTAATTAATACTATCATATATGTAAAGTATACTATTGTGGTTTTTTTTTAAGTATTATATATTTAAAAAAAAAAACAATGACGAAAATACAACAACAACAAAATGTATATCTTTATAATACCTCTAATTCAAATATATTAAACATTGCTAGATTGAAATACAGAATATTCTTGATGGGATTTGTACACCAGCTTCAACCTGACGTTGAATAGAGCTACATTTATTATTATTATTATTTGTCACCTGTTTCATTGTGCTTTACAATGTGGTTTATGAAGCATTTTTAACACTTGATAACTACCAATAATAGTAGAAATGACACCATTAAATCAAGTTACCTCAATGTTCTCACAAGTGTCATGACCCTCTATTTCATCGCCTCTGAAATAAATAAGAAAGCATGATTTGACACAATTGATATCATAATGACTGAAGGAAAAATGTTACAAGAAATATAGAATATTTACAAATACGAACATACCTGTATATGTGTATATGTAGCATGCTCTAATTATCCGCTATATTGCATGTGTATGTTCTTTATGACTCAGGTATTACATTGTACAACAACAGACACGCGTAATTTTTATGGAACAACAATATATATATATAATTAAAAAGTAAATAATATCCTTGTGATGGATATACATAGTAATAATAATAAAAAACACAAACCAGAAAATCATAAGCGCTTTCAAATGCTTTGAGAGCAAGTTACATATATCAGCCCAATTTGGCCGACTTCAGGAGTCAGGCGCAGTGGAAAAACGTGCCAAATCGAATTCACTTAGATTTTCTGAAATAATAACTGTATCCCTTTCTACGATATCGGATTATCCTTTACAAACTATATACTCACGCGCACTGTAGTTCACAGAGGTTGCTGTAAGTCCCTTCGTCTCCACACCAGGGGTCATAGACGTCATCACAATCACACTGCACGTGTAATCACAATGTAAATTCTTATATATTCTTACCTCGTGTTGATCGTTTTCATTATCATCTCAATGTCATGTTATATGATGATTTCAAACTATTATTAATTTCTCTGAATTTAAGTATTGTAAAAGGACATCAGTGTAAATACAAAAAAAAATTAATTAAAATTAAAAACTGCAACAAACAACTGTTCTGTCATTGTATGACTCACCAAGATCAACAGTATGTGTGTACGCAATCCGATTTGTAGCATGGGACAATGCTATATATTTATCTTAAATGACTCAATAATATTATTTTTGTATTAGAAGTAATAGACATCAAAGTCAAAATGAGTACATATTCATGTTAACATCTTATATCCAATCCTTACTATCAGTGTATGTAATTTTTACCGAAGATCTTCCGCCAACAACGGCTATCGTTACCAATAGAGTAAGCAAACCAATGGACACCATGGCACTAAAACGTAAATTGTAATATGTAAACCTTGTGGATTCCGGCTAATGCAATGAGATTCAGCGAATTAAGGTAGGAAACGTTTAGTAAAATGACCATTTCAAAGAGACGACAACAACAATGGTTTATGTGCTTACACGTGTAATCATTTAAGCAACGTATATATATTACAAGTGAACAAATGTTAAACGTACGTTACCTAGCCTTGTTCGATGTAAATGTAAACATGTCGATTACTTATGACAGTAAATGTTACTCACGCTTGTTGACAGGATGCACCAACACGAACGATCGAGGAATAAAGTAAATACAGCCAAATAAGGTGGTTTTATAGCAAAAGGAGACTAAGCAGAGCCGATTGCAAAATACAGCAAACATAATGAAGGCGGGGTAACAAAATATTTATATACTTAATGAGATATTTTATATATCTTTGATGTGAGTGTGTTTGTCTGTAATCAATCAATAGAATATACCTGAAAGATAAGTTATAGCATTTTGACAGTTTATGGATTAACGTTTAGAAGGTTTTTAATGTTTTTATGTGGAAATATATTTCACATTTCACTAGTACACCCACTCTTACGTCAAGCTATGAACACGTTTATGACATCAATCTTCAAACCACATAATCATGGAACATCTGTTTAAGTTTTACTTGTAATCGTGAATTAGGTCTGTTGATCTAATATTGTAAACGTAACTGTTTAAATTGTAATCTTATTTTAGTGGTAACCTTATTTTAGCGGTAATCTTATTTTAGCAACTTTCGCGCTGGAATCCGCTAAATCATGATTGTGCTATAACTTCTCTACAATGTTTTATATGGTAAGTATTGTTGGTGCACACATTTATCATTCCGTCATAATTCGACGATGCGCTAAAATGAGTACGCCAAAATAACAATGTTTACAGTAATTGAAATATAAGCCATTTTTCCACATCATACTCCTACGACAATACGTAAGTACGCGCCCTATTATCTGCATGTCTTTAATAGTCTAGAACAACAGTTTTATTACTTCACAGAATGATATGATTAATGTTTGTGTCTGTGGCTCTGGCTGTCGATGTGACACATGCAATTAGCTGACGGTATAACGGACCAAAGTGCAGTAGCGTTACAAACGTAAAGTGTAGTGCATACATCTGTATTATAGGGCGTCATGTACTCAATTTTAAAATATTTCATGAAATGAGCCCGAGGAGGTATTATTTTTGTAAGCTTTAATTTGAATGACAAAATATGAAGGACACAAATCCAACGGAGGCAGCCACTTTGTTATCAAATTTCAATATTCATGGCATAACGTCATTGTTCATCATTATTATGACATCGCGATTAAATTTTTAATTGGTACAACCAATGGAAATCGTCCCAGGGCGATGAACAAAGAACAAAGATAACAATTTCTTTACTACTTATGTCTTTTAATTGTTCCTAAACTTACAAGTAAATGGCGAATGATGGCCAAAAACTTCAACCACGTGACAGCTAAAGAGTTGGAGGAAACTGGGAACAGGATATTCCTCCAGACTCAAAAGCTGATACTATAATGTGATGCAAAATGATATAGACTTTCCAAAAAAGCAGAGCAATCTGTTGTCTACCAGAAAAATACCGCCAGCACCTCTGCATGTCGTGGTCGAAGTCTTGACGAATTGGAGAACGTGCCTGCAATATAAAACAGAATAGCCCAAAGCAGAAAAGGTGTGAAAATGGGGAGGGAGGATGGGGATTTGCCTTTCTCACGAGCTTTTCCAAATATGCCTACCGGATATACTGTGCAAAGGGGGATAACTTCGTACACTGCACAAAGCAATGAAGAGAAATACTGCATGTAGTCGTATAATTCATGTGCATACTAGAAAAAGGAATTTTATAAATGCATATCAAATTAGCCATACAATTAATAAGGCGGTCTTCATATGATAAATTAAATTATATTCTAGAAATAATTTTTATTATCAGATAGAAGACACTCTGAACAAAGATCAAAGATAGCAATTTCTTTACTACTTATGTCTTTTAATTGTTCCTAAACTTACAAGTAAATGGCGAATGATGGCCAAAAACTTCAACCACGTGACAGCTAAAGAGTTGGAGGAAACTGGGAACAGGATATTCCTCCAGACTCAAAAGCTGATACTATAATGTGATGCAAAATGATATAGACTTTCCAAAAAAGCAGAGCAATCTGTTGTCTACCAGAAAAATACCGCCAAATGGCAACACTGCGCAAACAAAGAGTTGCCACCGCCACAACAGAATGCGAGAAGAATGTCCGGTCAATACTAACAGTATACAAAAATACCCCTCGCCCGGGGGAAAATTATGCCACAGTAAAGGTAGCCGGACCACAAATTTTACCCGGCTACAAACAAAATGCAAGATTTCAAAGCAAAATGCATATGGTGGGGGGCTTCAAAGACACGGCTGAAAAAAGTAGGCCAAATCCTACATAAAATCTACAAATTGTAGCAAAAAATAGGGAGCCGACCCAGACAAAAATATTGGCGATTTGGCGTCCCTCAAAGTTCAGCAAATACACCACACCATATTCAAAAAGCATACTAAGCACAAAAGCAAATGTTTAGAAAACCAATCCACATGGCCATAAATCAAAATTCAAGGCAATATTGACCAAACATTCTCGCCTGCATGCAAGCTAAAGCCATAACCTAGGACCCTGTTCACTCTTTATGGGCAAAATAGAAGCAGCTGATGACGACAATACTGACTGAAGACCTTGTTGCAACCTATACAGGAAAATGTCATTCCCTAAGCTACTCAAATGAACATCATCTAGAAAAAGTTCTGAATTACAGTCAGTCATTTCTGGATATCTTATGTACCCACCCCCCTGTTTCATAATGTATGCACTTATATGACTGTTAATTCTAACAGGGATTTTATGTACAGCCCTGTGGGATACACAACCCTCTACACTTTAACGAGGCAAATTAGCTGACAAAACTAATCTTGTGTTTGGGAGCAGAATAGATCATGTTTTAAAGGAAGCAAGTATCCGACATCTCAGAAGCCCTGAATTACACTGCGCTATGTCATTGCCCCCCACAATGTGTAACAAGAAAATCAAGCGTATTTTCAAATGGGAACAAAATATGTACATGCCTTACCAAATTCTCCCAGAGTAGTTCACCCTTAGGGTGCCATAAAATAGAAGCGCCAACAATCCATATCTGTATGATGTATTCGGAAAACTTAAGCTTAAAATAAGCTAGGTGTGCTAGTAAAATTTATCAATTTAAAGAGACCATATAAAATACAAAAAACAAGAGACTTTTTTTCAAAATTGCTTGTGGTAGTCTTAGTCTAAGGCAGGCTTGGCAGACCAAAACATTGTAAAACAGTAGAGCATGACCCAACTGGCCCAGCTTGGTAAACCCCAACTCCCTGACACCTAAAAAGGCAAACAATGCTGTTACTAAAAGAGCAGCAAACATATATGCCTCATAGGATGAGCTGCACACAAGCTGTGTTTCATCCAAATACCCAAAAATCTGGCATTTGAAGCTTATGCCTGAAACAAATGTTTTAACAGTTGCCAGCGCAAACCCCGAGAAGACAAATAAGCTATACATTTTATCACCTGTTGTTGAGTAGGAGCCCAAACCAAATGCGAGCTATGAGCTAAACAAAATTGCTCAAAACGAACAATGTTGGTATCAAAAACTTGTCTTGAATTAGCTGAAATTGATGCCCTCAGGAGCCTGATAGTTTCATGTTGTAGATTTAATACTGGAATGATGCTGAGATCTTGGAAGGGACTAAAGCAGCATCAGCAATTGAACTCAACTTACCCGAAATATGAACAGCCCTAAACTTAATGTTGTGCAAACATACTCTTAAAAACAAATGGACAAACAAGTTCCATAACTCTTAGATGTTTTCTTGTTCAAAATGGACACTAGCCACTCATTATTAGTGTACACAAAAAAAAATTTGTTAGGCAGCTTAGAATCCCAGATAAAAGATGCCAAGACAATAGGGACCAGTTCAAGGAATGCTATGTCTCGAATTATAACATCTCCACCCAAGCCTCAGGCCAAGAGAAGTATGCCTAACTACAGTGAAGGAAAGAACCCCACCTTTTGAGCCATAACCCCGACCCCAAGCACTATCAGTGAAGAGCTGAAGATCAGCACTATCTACCCAATGTATCTCAGGAAAAGTACAATAACCATTAAAGGGCTGTAGTAACTCGAGCTAGGTGTAAACATCCTCCCTCATACCTTAATTGACACAAACAAAGTGGTGTGGTTTCTATAAACCTGACATAGCATTGTTTAAAAAATGAATAAATGTATGGGTAACTGGAATGGCCCCAACACAGAAACTAAGAGATGCGGTGAGAGTTTGTAACTGTTGCAAAGTTACCTTCTTTTTCTTTCCAACCTCACTGAAAGCCTAGCCAGCAATTCAAGTGAATCTAGAGGGATTTTTATTTGTATATTCACAGAATCATTTTCTAAACCCCAAAATACTAATATGTGTGTTGGTCTCAAACAATCCATTCAAGTGACATAATGACCATTTTAGCCATCAAAGTATTAGGTCCCAAGTATTGATCTATATCAATAATGTGGTCAAATTTTGTGTACAATACCCACCCAGCATAATTTCTTTTTATCTATAAAGGTGTTAACACTGTTATCACAAGGGGAAGGAAGATGATGAATGAGTCTGAAAGATCCATCTTTATTTGGAAGCAATCCAATTGGGGACAGTTTTAGACTAGAGAAAGAAAAATAATCAAAGGATCCCGCCGCCCTTCCTGCATCTATTTCTTTCAGTATCTTAAACAAAGCCCAATTTTCCAGTATTTTAATAGAAAGCAAGTTCCTACATTTAGTATGGCCCCTTGGGCCTTGCTAGTGCAATGTAAAGCCCAGTTTTAAAAACAGAAACTAACTCCTCAACTAGTAATCTATCTGGATGTGACTGCAGCAGTCTGTCCAGTACAACAGATTAATTGGGGTGTGCCCAAGGTCCATTAAATTGACTATTTGTCCCAAATTTGGCTTGGTGGGGGCCCAGTTTGCTGCTTGAGGAATTGCTTGCCCTAAAAGAATAACTTGCAGTTGAATTATCTGAATGTGAGGTTTGATTGGGGCAGTTTAACTTTTGATGACTACCTAAACAAAGAAGGCAAACATGTCTACACAAACAGTGAGAACTATTACACTTCCCATTATTGTAATCAAAACACTACTAGCTATATATAGACATTATTGCTTATTTTAGTTGTTTTTGCTGAACTCACTGAAGTTGAACCCCCATATTGCATATAAATGAGCCACAACTCCTGGTCCACTACATTCAAAGGTATTAAATGGTTTTGTGTCTTCTTGAGCCCGAGCTGCTCATCATAGCTTTTCCACCCAAGACCACCAACACGCCTGGCAACTAGGCCTACAGTATGGATGTATTTTAACAACAACCAGATTTCTCTCCTGAATGGACAGAGGTGTATATAGAACTATATACTATGAATGCATCAGTCAACATGTCTATGGGGACTCTTTTGGGGGATTTTTTTTTTTTTTTTTTTAACAACCAGTTCACCACTGATCAGTGAAAAAATGCTTATCGTTTACCCGAGATGGCTTCGATAACATTTGACTTAAATCAACAACTCTTTACTGCCTATCTTTTTGTTTGATTTGTTGAGAGATTTTACAGCCTAAATCTGAAGTAACACTTGTACCTGAAACTGTCTGGTGTCATTCAGATCAGGCCCAACCAACTGTGAGGGAAAGCCATTGTAATATACATGTACAATGTATAGTACTAGTCAGTATAATTGTATAAGGTCGTACGAGTTATGCCCCTTTGTCTGTCAGTATGTCAAGCGTCTCTGTAACCCGGATGCTAGCAGTCAATAAAATGTCGTCTGATCACGTTTACCAGTGTTTCTGGTTATCGTCTGAATTACTGCTATAAAGCAGTCGGCAATCATTACATGGTGTCAGAAGAACTGATTGAAAACCCGCCATGTCTGTTGTACCATTTGATCAACCACGTTTGGATTGGGGAACCGGAGATCAATATCAAGAATTTCTTCGATTTCGTCAACACGTGGAGTTCTGTTTCAAAGGCCCGCTCGCCAAAGCAGAAAAAGCTGATAAAGCCGGTTGGATAGGATTGTGGATTGGCCTGGAAGGAAGAGAAGTATATAAAACTTTCACATGGGAAGCAGGTGATACTGATGATCCAGATAAAATTTTAGATAAGTTAGATGCTTACATTAGACCAAAAAAAACCGAATAGCACGTTTCAAAATACACCAAAGGAAACAAACTGACACAGAAACATTTGATAATTTCGTCAAAGATCTCAAGCTCTTAGCTATGGATTGTGAATACACAAACAGCCAAGATGTACTGATTGACCTTATCATTGCTGGTGTTCGACATAAAAAGGTTCAGGAAAGGTTATTAGACCAGGGTCAAGACATCACACTGGACAAGGCTATACAGACAGGACAACAACATGAACTGTCCCAAGCACAAGTGAAACTGATGAGAGGAGAGGAAGTACTGAAAGTTACAAAGGAAAAGAAACGACCTCCACCTACAAAATTCAGTAAATCAAAGCCACAAAACTACACACAAAACTATAGGAAATGTGGACGCTGTGGTCTCGAGCATGAAATGGGAAAATGCCCAGCAAAGGGATCTACATGTAACTACTGCAAAGGACGTGACCATTGGAAGAAAATGTGCATAAAGAAAACAAGAAACAAAGTACACAGTATCCAGTCAGACCCAGAATTTGAGATAGCATCAGAAGATTATGACAGTGAACTCTTAACTATAAACACTACTAGCTATAGTGACACTGATGTAAATGTCATACATGACAAATGGATTGCAAATCTCAAAATACAAGGACAAAATGTAAAGTTTAGAATTGATACCGGAGCAAGGGTCGACATCCTTACAAAGAACCGGACTCAGAAACTATCTGGACTCGGTGAGATTAAGGAGTCTCACAGGACACTTAAGTCATTCAGCAATCGCAAGATAAAGCCTGTTGGATCTGTTACCGTGTCTGTCACTCATGGTACCCAGGAAGTGGATATCAATTTTGAAATAGTGGACATTGACCAAGAGAACATTATAAGTGGTGATTCAGCATTATTACTTGGACTACTCAGTGTTCCACCTGGTTATCCTTAGAACACTTACTCAGTGTCAACACTCTTGACAACTCCAGCTGAGGATGAGTTAACTCGTGACTTTCCCGATCTGGTCAGAACTACAGGTACCCTCCCAGGGGAGAACAGTCTCTCTATCGACGAGTCTGCAAAAGGTGTCATTCACCCAACACGTAAATTACCAGCAGCTATTAAGCCTAAAGCTAAAGAGAAACTCAGAGAAATGGAGGAAAACGACTATATTACCAAAGTGGACAAGCCGACTGAATGGGTTAGTTCGATGGTAGTCAATGTCAAAGGAGACAAGATCAGAATATGTATTGATCCACGAGACCTTAATAAGGCTATACGACGGGAACACCACCCCATGAAAACCATTGAGGAAGTCATAACAGATATTCCGGATGCCAGGATATTTTCAGTTCTGGACGCAAAGTCAGGTTTTCTACAGATTAAGCTGGATGAGGACTCATCATACCTTACAACATTTAATACGCCTATAGGACGGTACAGATGGCTCCGTCTACCGTTTGGAATAAAATCAGCCCCTGAAATCTACCAGAAGATTATGGACAACATGATTGAGGGCATAGATGGTTCATTCGCCATTATTGATGACATCCTGATAGCAGGAAAAGACATCGAGGATCATGACCGGATTCTACGTGAAGTTGTAGAACGTGCAACCAGTTACAACTTGAAGTTGAACTTTCAAAAGTGTAAAGTGCGCCAAAGGTCAGTACCATACATGGGACATGTCATTACAGATTGTGGACTGAAACCGGATATGGAGAAAGTACGGGCTATCACTGGAATGCCTACACCTGAAGATAAGGAAGGAACTCGTAGGTTCTTGGGATTGGTGCAGTACCTTTCAAAATCCATACCTAATCTCAGTCAGATTGATGCGCCATTGAGAGTACTTTTGAAACCCGACACAGAGTTCCAGTGGAACCATGAACAAGAGGAAAGCTTTAGAAAGCTTAAAGAGACCAACCAACCAATTGTTTTCCCATAGACCTTAGTGTTAACGTTTTGGATTATTTCATTCAAATTCTTGAATTGAATATGACGATTATGGTTTATAACAAAAGTTTAGGGTCTGATATAACACCTAATCAAAAAAAAAAGTTGGGTCCTTCAGCTCAAATTTTCTCCAGGGTAGCCATTTTGAAAATAGGTGAATTTCGCAGTAAAAATTCTCAAAAATCTTAAATGTTTACCTGTTTACTATTATTACGTGAACTTTTGGGAAAAAAAACAATCGGACTTAAGAAATTTATATCAACATTTCTTATTGATAGTTACCTATCAGGCTACATATCTATTTTCTCACTTCATAACATACTGGCCAATCAGTGGCTGTCAGACATTTTATCCTTGGCTCAACGTTCTATACACAGGGGCTGTTTCAAAAATATATTTTTTCAATTGGTTGGTTGTTCCCTATAGCATCTTTCACATTTTTCAAAGATAACTTTTCTGGAACAGGATAGAACCATATGATATGCTATTAAAATATGCAGTGCCTGACTGCAAGTCTTAGGCTGGTAGGTTGATTCTTCTATTGGTACCGGATATGAAATTCTTAAGAGAAAACCACATTAAAATTGAGTTAATTTTGAAATGTAAATTTTAATATCTTGATCAGCTTTGAATTTAAAGTGATGGCTTTTGGTTAATAGCCAAGTATAGAAATCGTGCTACTCAGAAATATAAACAAATAAGATATAGAATAAAGATCGGGGGAGATAACTCAATGTTATCCCCTCCACCCCCTAATTTCTGGTCTTTTTGTAAAAATTGAAGAAAAAAAGGCCGAACGAGAAAAAAAATTAGGAGTGGAGCCATTATTTAGATAAAAGAGTCGAAACACAGACACAGAACACGGAACCGGGCAAGTGACAACAAAAAATAACCAGATATATCACCAAACACTGAACTGGGGTAGTGACAACAGAACAACCAAACATATCACCGAATACCGAATCGGGGTAGTGACAACAGAACAACCAGACACACACCCACACATTGAACCGGGGTAGTGCCAGCAGTACAACCAGCATACCACCGTACCCCGAGCCACGATATATACCGCTACAATTGAAATATAGAATGTATGTCCGTATCTGTCCGGTCTATGGTCCTCCTTGTAACACTACATGTGTCATATTTTCATCATCAATCCCCCCTGAATCTCAATTTCTCTCTAAATTCTGCTACAATGCCTCCAAGATGAGAATCCCGTCCGAAAATGTGCTAGTCGGTCCCATCATCTGGTTTCCAGGGACGCTAGATGGCACAAAATGTCATGTGCTGTAGCTATATGTAGAGACCAACCAACCAATTGTTTTCCCATAGACCTTAGTGTTAACGTTTTGGATTATTTCATTCAAATTCTTGAATTGAATATGACGATTATGGTTTATAACAAAAGTTTAGGGTCTGATATAACACCTAATCAAAAAAAAAGTTGGGTCCTTCAGCTCAAATTTTCTCCAGGGTAGCCATTTTGAAAATAGGTGAATTTCGCAGTAAAAATTCTCAAAAATCTTAAATGTTTACCTGTTTACTATTATTACGTGAACTTTGGGGAAAAAAACCAATCGGACTTAAGAAATTTATATCAACATTTCTTATTGATAGTTACCTATCAGGCTACATATCTATTTTCTCACTTCATAACATACTGGCCAATCAGTGGCTGCCAGACATTTTATCCTTGGCTCAACGTTCTATACACAGGGGCTGTTTCAAAAATATATTTTTTCAATTGGTTGGTTGTACTGCTCTTTCACATTTTTCAAAGATAACTTTTCTGGAACAGGATAGAACCATATGATATGCTATTAAAATATGCAGTGCCTGACTGCAAGTCTTAGGCTGGTAGGTTGATTCTTCTATTGGTACCGGATATGAAATTCTTAAGAGAAAACCACATTAAAATTGAGTTAATTTTGAAATGTAAATTTTAATATCTTGATAAGCTTTGAATTTAAAGTGATGGCTTTTGGTTAATAGCCAAGTATAGAAATCGTGCTACTCAGAAATATAAACAAATAAGATATAGAATAAAGATCGGGGGAGATAACTCAATGTTATCCCCTCCACCCCCTAATTTCTGGTCTTTTTGTAAAAAATGAAGAAAAAAAGGCCGAACGAGAAAAAAAAATTAGGAGTGGAGCCATTATTTAGATAAAAGAGTCGAAACACAGACACAGAACACGGAACCGGGCAAGTGACAACAAAAAATAACCAGATATATCACCAAACACTGAACTGGGGTAGTGACAACAGAACAAACAAACATATCACCGAATACCGAATCGGGGTAGTGACAACAGAACAACCAGACACACACCCACACATTGAACCGGGGTAGTGCCAGCAGTACAACCAGCATACCACCGTACCCCGAGCCACGATATATACCGCTACAATTGAAATATAGAATGTATGTCCGTATCTGTCCGGTCTATGGTCCTCCTTGTAACACTACATGTGTCATATTTTCATCATCAATCCCCCCTGAATCTCAATTTCTCTCTAAATTCTGCTACAATGCCTCCAAGATGAGAATCCCGTCCGAAAATGTGCTAGTCGGTCCCATCATCTGGTTTCCAGGGACGCTAGATGGCACAAAATGTCATGTGCTGTAGCTATATGTAGAGACCAACCAACCAATTGTTTTCCCATAGACCTTAGTGTTAACGTTTTGGATTATTTCATTCAAATTCTTGAATTGAATATGACGATTATGGTTTATAACAAAAGTTTAGGGTCTGATATAACACCTAATCAAAAAAAAAAGTTGGGTCCTTCAGCTCAAATTTTCTCCAGGGTAGCCATTTTGAAAATAGGTGAATTTCGCAGTAAAAATTCTCAAAAATCTTAAATGTTTACCTGTTTACTATTATTACGTGAACTTTGGGGAAAAAAACCAATCGGACTTAAGAAATTTATATCAACATTTCTTATTGATAGTTACCTATCAGGCTACATATCTATTTTCTCACTTCATAACATACTGGCCAATCAGTGGCTGCCAGACATTTTATCCTTGGCTCAACGTTCTATACACAGGGGCTGTTTCAAAAATATATTTTTTTCAATTGGTTGGTTGTTCCCTATAGCATCTTTCACATTTTTCAAAGATAACTTTTCTGGAACAGGATAGAACCATATGATATGCTATTAAAATATGCAGTGCCTGACTGCAAGTCTTAGGCTGGTAGGTTGATTCTTCTATTGGTACCGGATATGAAATTCTTAAGAGAAAACCACATTAAAATTGAGTTAATTTTGAAATGTAAATTTTAATATCTTGATCAGCTTTGAATTTAAAGTGATGGCTTTTGGTTAATAGCCAAGTATAGAAATCGTGCTACTCAGAAATATAAACAAATAAGATATAGAATAAAGATCGGGGGAGATAACTCAATGTTATCCCCTCCACCCCCTAATTTCTGGTCTTTTTGTAAAAATTGAAGAAAAAAAGGCCGAACGAGAAAAAAAAATTAGGAGTGGAGCCATTATTTAGATAAAAGAGTCGAAACACAGACACAGAACACGGAACCGGGCAAGTGACAACAAAACATAACCAGATATATCACCAAACACTGAACTGGGGTAGTGACAACAGAACAACCAAACATATCACCGAATACCGAATCGGGGTAGTGACAACAGAACAACCAGACACACACCCACACATTGAACCGGGGTAGTGCCAGCAGTACAACCAGCATACCACCGTACCCCGAGCCACGATATATACCGCTACAATTGAAATATAGAATGTATGTCCGTATCTGTCCGGTCTATGGTCCTCCTTGTAACACTACATGTGTCATATTTTCATCATCAATCCCCCCTGAATCTCAATTTCTCTCTAAATTCTGCTACAATGCCTCCAAGATGAGAATCCCGTCCGAAAATGTGCTAGTCGGTCCCATCATCTGGTTTCCAGGGACGCTAGATGGCACAAAATGTCATGTGCTGTAGCTATATGTAGAGACCAACCAACCAATTGTTTTCCCATAGACCTTAGTGTTAACGTTTTGGATTATTTCATTCAAATTCTTGAATTGAATATGACGATTATGGTTTATAACAAAAGTTTAGGGTCTGATATAACACCTAATCAAAAAAAAAAGTTGGGTCCTTCAGCTCAAATTTTCTCCAGGGTAGCCATTTTGAAAATAGGTGAATTTCGCAGTAAAAATTCTCAAAAATCTTAAATGTTTACCTGTTTACTATTATTACGTGAACTTTTGGGGAAAAAAACCAATCGGACTTAAGAAATTTATATCAACATTTCTTATTGATAGTTACCTATCAGGCTACATATCTATTTTCTCACTTCATAACATACTGGCCAATCAGTGGCTGCCAGACATTTTATCCTTGGCTCAACGTTCTATACACAGGGGCTGTTTCAAAAATATATTTTTTTCAATTGGTTGGTTGTTCCCTATAGCATCTTTCACATTTTTCAAAGATAACTTTTCTGGAACAGGATAGAACCATATGATATGCTATTAAAATATGCAGTGCCTGACTGCAAGTCTTAGGCTGGTAGGTTGATTCTTCTATTGGTACCGGATATGAAATTCTTAAGAGAAAACCACATTAAAATTGAGTTAATTTTGAAATGTAAATTTTAATATCTTGATCAGCTTTGAATTTAAAGTGATGGCTTTTGGTTAATAGCCAAGTATAGAAATCGTGCTACTCAGAAATATAAACAAATAAGATATAGAATAAAGATCGGGGGAGATAACTCAATGTTATCCCCTCCACCCCCTAATTTCTGGTCCTTTTTGTAAAAATTGAAGAAAAAAAGGCCGAACGAGAAAAAAAATTAGGAGTGGAGCCATTATTTAGATAAAAGAGTCGAAACACAGACACAGAACACGGAACCGGGCAAGTGACAACAAAAAATAACCAGATATATCACCAAACACTGAACTGGGGTAGTGACAACAGAACAACCAAACATATCACCGAATACCGAATCGGGGTAGTGACAACAGAACAACCAGACACACACCCACACATTGAACCGGGGTAGTGCCAGCAGTACAACCAGCATACCACCGTACCCCGAGCCACGATATATACCGCTACAATTGAAATATAGAATGTATGTCCGTATCTGTCCGGTCTATGGTCCTCCTTGTAACACTACATGTGTCATATTTTCATCATCAATCCCCCCTGAATCTCAATTTCTCTCTAAATTCTGCTACAATGCCTCCAAGATGAGAATCCCGTCCGAAAATGTGCTAGTCGGTCCCATCATCTGGTTTCCAGGGACGCTAGATGGCACAAAATGTCATGTGCTGTAGCTATATGTAGAGACCAACCAACCAATTGTTTTCCCATAGACCTTAGTGTTAACGTTTTGGATTATTTCATTCAAATTCTTGAATTGAATATGACGATTATGGTTTATAACAAAAGTTTAGGGTCTGATATAACACCTAATCAAAAAAAAAGTTGGGTCCTCCAGCTCAAATTTTCTCCAGGGTAGCCATTTTGAAAATAGGTGAATTTCGCAGTAAAAATTCTCAAAAATCTTAAATGTTTACCTGTTTACTATTATTACGTGAACTTTTGGGAAAAAAACCAATCGGACTTAAGAAATTTATATCAACATTTCTTATTGATAGTTACCTATCAGGCTACATATCTATTTTCTCACTTCATAACATACTGGCCAATCAGTGGCTGCCAGACATTTTATCCTTGGCTCAACGTTCTATACACAGGGGCTGTTTCAAAAATATATTTTTTCAATTGGTTGGTTGTTCCCTATAGCATCTTTTACATTTTTCAAAGATAACTTTTCTGGAACAGGATAGAACCATATGATATGCTATTAAAATATGCAGTGCCTGACTGCAAGTCTTAGGCTGGTAGGTTGATTCTTCTATTGGTACCGGATATGAAATTCTTAAGAGAAAACCACATTAAAATTGAGTTAATTTTGAAATGTAAATTTTAATATCTTGATAAGCTTTGAATTTAAAGTGATGGCTTTTGGTTAATAGCCAAGTATAGAAATCGTGCTCAACGTTCTATACACAGGGGCTGTTTCAAAAATATATTTTTTCAATTGGTTGGTTGTTCCCTAAACAAGTTTGTAGTGAACCCCCAGTTCTAGCATTCTATGATGTGAGAAAGCCAGTTGAAATTGATGCGACGCAAGTAAAGACGGCCTTGGAGCTGTTCTGATACAAGAAGGTAGAGTTGTCGCATACGCTTCCAGATCTCTAACAGATGCTGAAACAAGATACGCCCAAATTGAAAAAGAAATGCTCGCGATTCTATACTCGTGCAGTAAGTTTCACAGCTACATATTTGGGAAAGAGGTATCTGTATACTCAGATCATAAGCCCCTAGAGACACTCTTCAGGAAGACACTCTTATCAGCACCTATGAGAATACAGAAGATGATGATAAGACTGCAGTGGTATGACATATCAGTTGTATACCGCAAGGGCAAAGACATGCATGTGTCTGATGCATTGTCACGTGCATTCCTTCCTCCAAGAGTCGGTGAGGAAGAAGATGATATACTATCAGCTATCAGCATGATATCAGTCAGCACTCAGAAGTATACTGAAATCCAGTCAGCAACAAGTAGTGAACTAAAGGTATTAATGAACATTATACACAAGGGTTGGCCAGATACCAAATCTGAAGTTTGCACTGAAGCAAAACCCTACTGGGATTCTAGAGACCAGCTCTCAGTTCTAGACAGTATTGTATACAAAGGCAGCAGAATTGTTATTCCACCCAGCATGAGGAAGGAGATGCTTAATCTGATTCACAAATCACACCTTGGAATCGCTAAGTGTAAAAGCCGTGCGAGAGAAGTAATGTATTGGCCAGGTATGAACTCAGATATTGAGGACATTGTCAGCAATTGTTCATTGTGTGCAGAACATCAGAAACAACATGGAGCAGAGCCCCTCATACCTACTCCTACACCAGACCTTCCATACAGCCATGTGGATTGTGATATATTTGAGTTTGACCCTAAAAAGTACATTTTACTTATTGACTACTATTCCAAATACATTGATGCTGTCAGGCTAAAGTCTGAAACTACTACTTCAGTCATAGAGGTCATGAAGTCTGTATTTGCATGCCATGGGTTACCCCAGAAGCTGCGTTCTGACAATGGACCGCAGTTTACTTCCGCAGAATACAAGAAATTCTGTCAAACTAATGCTATTTTACATGAAACGTCAAGTCCGCACTTCCAGAGTTCCAATGGAGAAGCTGAAAGAGCAATCCAGACTGTAAAACAGTTATGGAGAAAAGCAGAGGATACACAGTTTGCATTACTGGACTATCGTACAACACCATTAGAGGGTATTAATCTCTCACAAGCACAACTTCTGGTGAACAGACGTCCAAGGAATACATTACCATCCTCGAAGGACATCCTCAAACCCTTTATGTATGACAGTAAGAAAGTCAAACAACACATGGACACACAGAAAGTCAAACAGAAATTCTTTTATGACAACAGGAAAGGAGTTAAGGAGTTATCGCCCCTTGATGAAGGGAAGGAATGTCAATTAGAATGAAAACACCAGGTACAAAGGAATTAAAACCAGGAACTGTTGTTTGTAAGTCTGACAAACCAAGGTCATACATTGTCAGAAATGGTGAGAATGGAAAGTTGCTTCGTTGGAATCGGAGACATCTACGAAAGAGTACGGAAACTGCGAACATTACCCGAAGTCAAATGTGCCATGGAGATGAACTTGAGGATCTAGGTTCAAGTCCCAACACAGAAACACCACACAGCATTTCTACAGGAAATGTTAGCAACACCAGTTCTCAAAGTCCAGCAAAGTCAAGTGCATAGTAACTCGGTCAGGAAGTGTAAAACCACCAGACAGACTTGACATGTAATTTGGTTTGTTTTGGTTTAACGTCCTATTAACAGCCAGGGTCATTTAAGGACGAGCCAGGTTTTGGAGGTGGAGGAAAGCCGGAGTACCCGGAGAAAAACCACCGGCCTACGGTCAGTACCTGGCAACTGCCCCACGTAGGATTCGAACTCGCAACCCAGAGGTGGAGGGCTAGTGTTAAAGTGTCGGTACACCTTAACCACTCGGCCACCGCGGCCCCCACTTGACTTGTAAATAATGTTACTGACTAGAATAGTGTTTAGTTGAAGTGACTTTCTAGTCAATATAGTTTGGTGACATTTTTGGTAAATTTATATTTTGCATCAGCACTGTGACTAGGGCACAATAATCCCTGTGCTGTTTGCCAGAACAAGAGTTCTGAGTTAGTTATTATTTGTTTGTATGTTATATTTCATTTAGTTGAATAAGAAAGTTAAATCTGCATAATATGTTAAAACAATTCAATTGAATTACTAAATGATAAGGACAGTGTTATACTAGTGGAAAAATAGCATAAGACTGATTAATAGCTAAGTCATCTTTATTCGGTAAACATCAAGTAATTGATTCATGTACATCTTTCAGATTAGAAAATCACATATGATACTATATATTATTATTACTTTTCTTAAAGTAAGGGGGATGTAATATACATGTACAATGTATAGTACTAGTCAGTATAATTGTATAAGGTCGTACGAGTTATTCCCCTTTGTCTGTCAGTATGTCAAGCGTCTCTGTAACCCGGATGCTAGCAGTCAATAAAATGTCGTCTGATCACGTTTACCAGTGTTTCTGGTTATCGTCTGAATTACTGCTATAAAGCAGTCGGCAATCATTACAGTCATGGTCGGGGAAGAATTACTAACATGGCTCAACACAATACCTTTCGGTTCAGTTGCTGTAACTGGCAATATGGCCTGCTGCACATGTACATCTTCCACAATACCTTGGGTAACCCTAGCTGCCAATTACGTCACAACCTCCTCCAAACCTGATGCCGACAGTCTCAGATTGGTCCCTTGATCCCCACCGCAATTACAATGTGCCTGGTGAGCTTCTGGTCCTGCATATGGACTAGTGGAAGCAATCTTGAAACGCCCGACATCTCTACCTCTCATGATCGAACACATACTTATCGAACTTATAAAATCCTCATCAAAACAACATCAACATTGACACAAATTATAAATAAACAACCAAAGTTACTTTTACCTTTAATCATTTGATTCAATCTCTATAACTTTACACCAAAGCGAAAATGTATATTATAAAGCACTGGTTACTATTTACAATCTGATAATTCCATCGTCAGCTATTGTAAGGCACAAATTGGAGCCCCTCACTCCAAGGCTAAATATATAATCGGGTTGATTAATGTGTGTAATAATGTAAGAATGCAGTAAATTGAATCGCAACACAATATATATATATATGATTGGAAATGTTTGCCTGCGAGATGGGAGAGGGGTCTCCCTTTCACAACCTTGCTAAATGTAACTCACAAAATATTAAGAGCGTCATAATACTAAAATATTGAAAAAGGAGAGTGTGCTACTTTGAAAGGTAATTGCAGTTTACGAAAATATTTAGCGCCAGTCAGATTTAAAGATGATCCAGAGTTTTGCTGTTAATACTCTGTGAGTAATTAAATACATATGATGTATAATCGAATAATTCTTTTGGTTCATAGAAAAATTCCTATATCAATAGACAACTCGTACAGGTGTTTCATACTATGCATCAAACACCTGTTCGACTTGCCTACTATCATTGATAACAACGCAATAAGAAAGTTAGGAAATTATTTTTATTTTGCACAATATTTATATCGTTTATGTGAAATAGTTTTTCTAACACCTTTTTTTTAATTTGGCGCTGATTCAATTTCATTAATCATATTTTTTTTTAATTGATGCATAAACGCTGAAAGAGTATGGGAGTTAAAGAGGTGTCAGTAGCACGCCAAACAATTAAACATGCAATATTATCTTCTACTGAACAATAATCATTAAGGAAATTTGGTTAAAAACGTAACCCATAACTTAATGACTGACGGACTCATATAATTAATATCTCATGGTGCTGTTCTCGAAAAAAAGTCCATATTATAATAGGTAATTATATAATTACCTTTTACTGACTACGCAGATTGCAGATTTCAAATTCTTCTTTCTTTTCCTTTTCATACTTCTACTATATAAATAAAACTTAAGCTCCGCCCACTTGATAATGATTGGAGAGAGGTGTCTCCAAAATAAACCATCTGCATTAATTTGTAGGAAAGAGATTAGATCAAACGTTTCCTCTCACCTGTCTTTCAGGTATTCTTTGTTTTTGATTTAATTTAAGTATGTATGTTATGAGTGTAGATCATGGACAGGCTGTGCTGACGTTTAAATATACCATCTGGTTTGTATTGATTAAGCCGCCATTTTTCAATTATCGGTCAATAAGTAACGAGGAAACAAGCTTTTGAAAGCTGAAAGTGTACGTATAAGATCTATATTCAAATACTTCGGTCTATTACCAATAGTAAGCAAATCTCTATCTAATTTTCACCATTTCTTCCAGTTTGTATATGCAGTTTGTTATCTATTTTAACGATATTTACAGGGAAAAGGTTATATTGAATACAGAACAGATAGTTTCGTTTTCTGCATAAACATCGATATCGCCAACGCCATTACCTATCTTAAAATGCCTAATGCCACCTCAAAGTAGACCTGTAGTATGATATTGATTATCTATGATCAACATGACCTATACCACATAAGGAAGTATACCTGTCGTAGCAGTTTGTACAATTATCAGTCTAGTCTCTAGCTGCAACACTTGGGATTGGAATGCGTTATGCACATATTGTGACCACATTTTAGCTGGTCGTATTTGGGTTGCACATTTCTATGACGTGCGAATAAAGAGACTAGCGAATTTCAAAGGCAGTTCTTAACGGAAGGAATTTCATTCTGCTCCACCATTCAATTCGACATGGGCGTTATGCAAAGACAACGGTTAGGAATACGAGAAATTAGTCAGACAGTTACTGCTCCACAGAATCCGGTAGCACGGGCTATGTTTTACCTTAAATGTATCTGTAATGTCGTGGACCTAACCGATCGAAACAACAATCTTCAGAAATTAACTGACTTCCGAAACTACCATCTATTGACAGAGGACGATATTGATGCGCTAACGATGATAATAATATCTGTGAAACCAGGCGCACTTTTAGGTAAATGTCTGTTTCCCGATGGAGAAATATGTGGAAGTTCCAACAACAAATTCTTTGAACTTGAAGACGTGAGGCAAAATATGGTCATTGTGAATGATGTCCTCATTGCTGGTCAGCGGCGACAAGTGATTAGGATAATGTTCTACAAAAGGGCTTGGATGGATCTATGTTGCCTCAGTTCGTTGCGATGGTTACGTGACCGATTAGCTAGGCGGAAAGCGTTACTAGACGCCAGAAGACGCCAAGCGAATCCATCCCATTACATAACATCTAGCTACCGTGCTATTCTTTAAACTGATATAATATGTATTGGAATATTACGACAAACTTTCCATTATATATGATGTGGTATTTTTATTCCGTCCATTAACTGGCTATTATTTAGGATTTTTATTAGTTCCTTAATTCTAACAGTTTATTAGTGACAGCATATATTTTGCTGCTATGGCATCTTACAACAAAGTATTAAACATTCGTGCAAAAGAAGTGGACTGCGAAACTGTAAGTGCGTCACTTTGTAACATTGCTGTACTTATCGTACCTGTGTGCACAGTAGTGGAACAACAATCAGTCAGCTAAAATCTTAATTTAAAACAAATATTTATGATATTGTATAATACAAACTTAGCCATACCCATATAAATATGAATTTAAAGCGCAGTGTTGACATTATAGCATATGTGTGATTTGTAAAAAAGAAAAGTTGAGCAGAAGGTTAACATGACGGCAACAGTGAAGTATCACAACATTAAAAAAACGGTGTGTGTGTATATGCACTCTAAAACCTTGTAAAATTCGATTTTGTAAGGTTTTATAATGTGAATTAATGTTGGATTTTTTAATCTTGCTATTATTCATATATTTCATATGTTTCTCAAAATCCGAACACCTGTGTCCTCCATATGTTTGAAGTAATGTGTTCCTGCTCTTGATTTAGCATAATGTTGATACCAGCCTGTTTTGTGTTGTTAAACAGTGTTAAAATTAAGGTTTATTTTCAGTGACCACTAAAATGATATCAAGTATCGCATTCGAGATACAGCTAGGCCTACTGCACTACGAAGGTCATGTGGTCGGTGCTATCGGTAGTGTCAGTGTTCTGTCAGATCCTGTTTTCTAAACTGTCTGCATTTTACTGGCATCCTTATAAGCACATAAAGCGGCTCTTCTACTTGTGTTGATATAATTTATAACAATGTTACACCATTCACTAAATGAAAGTGCATTCAAGTTTGAGGCGGTACAAAACTAGATCGCCAATGTAAACAGTGAATGTATTCACACGCCGGCAAGACAGTGATTCGTCTCTCAAACCAGTAGCACGCGACCCAAAATCCCCAACGGGACATGAAAAGGATCAGAGTTTACTAGTTTCATTGATGCGGAGCGAAAGGAAAATGTAAATATTGTACGATAGTGGAACATTAATCAATTGAAGGTAATGTGTTTTGTTTTCTTGTGTTTTGATAAAAATGAGTGTTGCATCCATTTTAGAACCCAAAATTTTGACATTTTTGTTACCGCGCCGACGATCAACGAACTCGCCGTATTTACTGAGGTTTCACCGAGCCCGTGCTAAGGGCAGATAACTCAACCGATCCCGAGCTTTGTGACTGTACATTCGTTAAGCCGGGCCTTTAGTGTAGTGCCGAGCTATATATGTGAATTGATTGTGATTAAAACATAAAAATGGCTTGAGATTAAACTTTATTCAAATTGAGTGTTATTGTTAAGACAAAAAATAATATATGTATATTTATCGTACATTTAAAGTTATTAACTCAAATATCAAATTGCAAAAATCATCAAAAGAAAAACAATATTCAAAGTAGAATGATGAATACAAAGTTTAATGTGATTATTTTTCCCCCATCAAAATAAGGTGAACACAACTCATTAAATTCCAATTCAACTAGTCCATTGATGAACACTAATTACTTACTGATCACGGGGCCTTATCCAAACATTGACCTGCCAATTTCAGCTTCTTTTAATCCCCTGATTAGAGAACAACTAATTATCATACAAAGAAGCTTGGGTTCAGTGTTTGATTCTGAACGACTGTTCATTTGGGCGTACTACTAATTATGAGTAGTTATCGTTTAAGATCACTTACCTAATTAATTAATGACGATTATTCAGTCCAACCAATGAAATCGCCCCAATTAAATCAAGATGGGTATATATTAAGCGTATTTTTCTGTAACTGTCACAACTATCTCGTTTTGCTGACCAGTGGTCAGTACGACATGATTGTGATGATTGTGATCATATCGGTGTTTGGGAGGGCGCCGGTACTGAGCCATTAGGCCACGCCGACACCCTCAGTCACCGTATACGCATTGCGTATTTCTCCTAGCGATCATTCGTGTATATTGTCGTCCGTCGTCTGTTTTGTGTCGTCATTTCGTCATCTCGTTCGTCGTTTACATACCCTACGTCCGTCGTCGGTTAATCTGTCTGTCTATAGTTATCTGTCTATAAACTTAAGGTCGGTTTTTTCCACCAACATGGATGAGTATGAAGAATGTGAAGATTCCACCTCTGCGATGGATTTCGAGAGGTTTACGGGAGAATTTACCACCCCTAAAACATCTGAGAGGAAAAGAATGAGGAAAGACTCCCCTCAAGCTGAAGCTAATACGGTGAGTAAACCAGATTAATACTCACTGATAATTAAAGGTCATAACATAAAGTTGGCGCTTAAAAACCCCATCGTCATACAGAAATTACTTTCTGCAGTTACAGAGTACCCAGCAAAGAACATCAGAGAGCATGATTCTGTCTCGACGGTACTGAAGCAGTTCTAAATTTCCAAAGAAAAAACTTGGTAAATACAGAAAAGAAAGTTTCTCAAGCCTTAACTTATGATATTTTTATCGATTGTGAGTCAAATGGATGTCATATTTCTAATGGTTTTGATGATATGGTAAGTTGTGACGCTGGTTGTGATAGGTGGTTTCATAATAGATGAGTTTGTGATCAGTCAGATTTTCATTTTTCAAGAGACAGTTTCGTTTGGCATTGTACTAAATGTTCGTAAATTCAAACTAGAATACAATAAGAGAATAGTACTGTAGTTGTATTAAAATCATGCATTGATGAAAAAAATTCTAAAAGAATTAGCTTTAGTAACAGATAAAAAGTAAACCAGTGAATTGGTTTATACCACAAATGAAAACTTTATTTTCTACGTAAAAAAAATACAAAAGTACATATGGTGATAAAAATATTTTAATGTGATAAACAATAATGAAAAGATAGGTAAATATATATAAAATCATTAAAATAAAATCATATGGGCTCTTTGTAGAACTGCGTCCTCGTCGCAGAGCCTGGAAACATTCTTATACCAGAATGGCTAAAAGTTCGGTTGAGTTATCTGCCCTTAGCACGGGCTCGGTGAAAGCTCGGTAAACACGGCGAGTTCGTTGATCGTCGGCACGGTTACAAAAATGTCAAAATTGACACATTAGATATATGTTGAAATATATATATTTTTAAAATCAGCTATGTTTACTTGTTGTTTGTATCTAGTAATATATCTAAATAAAAGCATGTATCAGAAATATTTAGCAAAAAACATGAATAGTCACGCTTGATTGCGGGCTACACAAATTCTCCCCCTGGAAAATGAAAATTGTGGATTTAGGACGTTAAAATACATTTCATGAAAATCCACTTACACGGATTGATCTAAAACATGAAATCAAATCTAGGTAGAACAAATCACTTTAATCCATCAAGTAATAAAGGAGAAAAACGAAAATATCCAAAGCTCGGGCTCGGGTCAAAAGCTCGGGCTCGGCTCGGGATACACAAATTCTCTACCATCCCAAAAACATATTTAAGAAATTATTTTTATTTGTTACTAGATTCATGTCGTTTCAACGTAAGCATTGATGCCAATATTTTTTTGAAAAAAAAAGAAGTTGCAAACATTTTTTTCTTTAATACCCCATATGAAATTAACTATTGACATCGTGTTTCATGTTTTATGTACAATTTGTTTTCTCTTTTGAACAAACCAATACGCAATGTCAATTGTCGTATTGTCACGTCACGTTTTTCACGCCATTTACTTATTTTCATATAAATATGAAAAGAAAAACAATGGAACATTAATTATATATTTGATGGGGCAAGTATGCGAAAAATTAGTTCTTCTATCACATTCTGTTCTAAAACTTAGAGCTGATTCAATTTCATTGGTGAAATATTTTTTTTAAATAGGTGCATAAATGATGAAAGAGGGGAGTTCAAGAGGTCATTATCAGAATTGTTAGTAGTGCGCCAAGCAATTACACATGCAATATTATCTTCTACTGAACTTAAGATCTTTAAGGAAATTTGACTGACAACTTAACCCTTAACGTAATGACTGACGAACTTACATAATATCGAATAGCGCTTTTCTCAAAATAAGACTGGAGTAACATTTGTATGAGTATTTTTTTATTGTTATGATTGATCGACGTTTTGGGTTATCATTGTTTTTTATTACTTAAGATAGGAAACTACCGATTAGATTATAGGGAAAACATCGATGAAGTGAAATTATGAAACATAGTAGAGTTTGCTGACGGTCACATATAAATTGTTTTTCTATCCTGTAACATCCTAATAAAGATGATGAAATATTAACCTGCAACTCCTTTACGTCACACTCTGAGATAAAGAGTTGGTGTCATGTCACATCGGACAAAAATAATAAATAGTTTGTCACACCCTCAGATGAAACATTGATGACTCCGTCTCAACCTCAGGTGAAGAAATGTCATGTCATATCCTCAGATAAATTATCATGGACCTGTCAAATCATAGGATAAATAATTGTTGTTCTGTCACATCTTTGGGGATAAGATAGAAAATGTCCTGTCACACCCTTAGATAAATATTTATTTCTGTCACACCTCCCAGATAAAGATATGTTGTCCTGTTACATTCTAGATGAAGTATTGTCCTGTCACATGCTCAGGTAGAGAATCGCTGTGCGGTCACATCTACAGATAAAGAAGCGTTGTTTTTGTCACCTCTTCAGAAACCGGATTGTCCTGTCACAGCATCAGATTAAAATACATAAAGAAAAAAAATGCATATCCTCGGATAAAGAATATCTTGTCATATCTGAGATGAGGATTTTTGTCATATCACATCTTAGATAGAGAATTGCCGTTTTGTCACAAACAACTGGACACTAGCGTACTCAAGTCGAAATATCGAACAATCAAAGTACCGCATGTCCTGAATTGTCTGATTTTGAGGAAATTGGGTCTTCAGTTGTATTTTGACATTGCGAACCAACTGCGACTCGAATTTCTGAATCTAAAACAACTGACCGCCATTTTCTGACAACTGATTGGTGACAAGGCTTTGCCTGATGTAGCCGAGAGTTAGTTCATAAGTAATGGAAGTTTTGAAGGACGTCTATCACAATGGCAACACCAGGGTTGTTAAAATTTAGATAATGTATGCTTAAGCCGAAAATATGTATTGATACATATAATGTTCAATCATCTACGTATTTACACTGATACTCTCCATATGGTACTTGATGGTTGAAATTTAGTTAAGTATGTTTGTAAAGGCATTTTACTGACAATACTAGATGATCATGTGACTGCTTTATTTCATGATTAAAATATAGGAAACAGGAAATCTGTACTTTTGTTTTACTACCATATGTTTAGACCATGGTCAACAGATGTTTTGTGTTTATTACGGAGCCATAGTCCACCCATCTACGAAAATATAAAGGATAAGCAATCTTTTAAGGCTGAAGATAGAATTTTAAAATTTGTATTAAATAATGTGTAATTTATCTAATGCAGACGATAATCAAACGTTTACTTAGTTTACCAGATGTTTTCAAGTTGATATATGAAGTATGCAATTTATTTCAACATTTGCACTCTGTTTATAAATTACGTTACAGGACAAAGGTTACATCGAATACTGAAAAGATAGTTTCGTTTTCTATACAAAAAAACGTTGTCGCCGATGTATCTATCTGTTTATAAGTGCCTAATGCCACCTCAAAGTGTGCATGTAGCATAATATTGAGTATCTATAATCAATATGATTTATACGAGACAAGGAAGTATACCAGCAACAACAGTTTGTCGTTATTGCAGGGTGTATCGCTGTCATTGAAGCTACATGCATACCTGTCACATCGGTTTGGGAAATGAACAGCAATATTTAAATTCGTTAGCTGCAACGTAGCTGCAACGGTAAGGAGAGGAATGTTTGAAGTACATACTGTGACCACATTTTGGCTGGTCATATGTGTGTTGCACGTTTCAAGGACAGTGTCGAAAAAGCGACGTTAACATTTCAAAAGCCGCTCTTAAAGGCAGTAACCGCCCATACCAATCAATCCACATTGGCCGTTTTGCAAAGACAACAATTAGGAATCCGAGAGATTGGCCAAACAGTTACTGTTCCTCAGACTCCCGTCGCACGCGCTATGTTTTACCTAAAATGCATATGCGATGTCTTGGATATCAGCGATGGGAACAGCAATCTCCAAAAATTAACTGACTTCAGGAACTATCACCTGTTGTCAGAGGCCGATATTGATGCGTTAACGTTGCTCGTCGTGTCCGTGAAGCCAGCCGAACTTTTGGGCAAATGATTTTTTGCTGGTGAAATCATATGTGGAAATTCCAACAACAAATTCTTTGAGCTTGAAGAGGTGAAACAGAATATGGTGATTGTGAATAACATATTCATTGCTGGTAAACAGCGTCGAGTGAATAGGGTCATGTTCTTCAAAGCGTCTTGACTGGATCTGTATTGCATCACTCCCTAGCGTTTTCTGTGTGACAGAATAGAAAGGCGGGCCGCAGAACTCGAGGCTAGAATCGCTCCTCGGGCAATTACATACATGTACCAACCAACATACGTGACACCAACTTATAGACAACAGCCGAGTACCCAAGCTGATCCGTCCAATCACTCGAAATCCGGCTGTTGTATCATTCTTTAGACTGCTTCAACATATGATCTCGAAGGTTACGACGGACTTTCCATTATATTCACTGTGTTATTCTAATTTCGTTTATTATTCAAGGATTTCATCATTCCTTAACTTCAGCATGTAAACTGTTATAGTTTATGATCTGATGCAATGACATTTTACAACTTCATGGAAAAGCATATGCGATGAAGACGGTAATGGTTATCTTATATGAATATCGTTAAAATGAATAATAATAAATACTAATTATTATCAACTAAATAAATAATTGATTATTATATATAAATCAAATAAATAATTATCATATGACATTCATCAATCGATTGAATCAAGTAATGGAATCTTCTAAACACGTATTTATCCAGATTATTTTACAATAATTGATTACAAAACTAATTAAAGTGAAATTGTTTTGTTTTCTTGTATTACGATAAATAAACGAGTGTTGCTTCCACTTTGGTTGACTCATTCCCCCTGTACGGAAACATAACGAGTGAATTTCTAGGAGGGATGCTACGGTCCTTTCGTTGGAAACAAAATGTTGGATGAAATGAAAGTAATTTTAAACAGTTACTATCAGACTGCATAAATAGGACGCGGTGGATTTATGATAAGCGACTTGAAGCCTTAAGATTCCAAGGTTATGTTTGAAAAGAAAAATACATCAGGTTACTTGGTAAGTTAATGGCAGTTTACGAAAATATTTAGTGCCAGTCAGATTCATAGGTAAGTCACAGCTTAACATTTGTATATACATATACATATGTGTAAGTATTAAGATATATCCAAATAATTGTTTTGATTCATGGAAGAATTCCAACAACAGTCGACAAGCCTTACTTGTGCTTGATAGGTAACATTTCATTGATAACAACGCAAGAACAAAATTAAGAAATATTTTTTTTAATTTTTTTAACCAGATTCATGTCGTGTTGGCATATTTAATAGTACAATTCATGTACGTTATTACAGATTACATATTTGTATGTCAAGTATGTGATATAGTTCTGTAAATAACATGCACATCCTCCCTCTTTTGAAACACTATTGGTGTGCTTGGATCCTTAATGAAGCGATCTGGCATTTATCATACAATGAATGTACCTTAAATCCGCATTGATGTTTGGCCTCGTAATATCTGAATTTGAATTATAATTCCAGAAAACAGCTCTACTGTCATATGAGCGTAACTAAAATCAACGAACGTACAATGTAACATGAACGATAGAGGTATTCCGAAAGAACTGTCTATCAAGATACATGCTCATTAATTAACTGCGTGATTGAGATTCACTTTGTTCTTTGAGCTACTTATGGAACTTTTCTCTCAGATAAACCGAATGTACTGCTTCTCCAATATCAGCTCTCCATGAGCATCGCAGGAGCACTATGATCTTAAATATTCCTTTGCCTGTACAAAGACATGTACTATACATCTAAATCTATTCTCTGTACGTTATTAAGGCACTAATAACATAATTCAATCATGTTACAGGCCATTGTCATTCATATTCTGCTCGAGCCTGTTCAAGATCAAGGGACACATACACATGATCAGTTATTTGAAGGGTAATTATACAAATGTGTATTGGAAAATATGGCAAGTGTACACGACAGGCAATTATCGAGTACTGATAGCGGTGTGTTTAGTGCTTGGATACCATCGAAAGCATTAAGTTGCATAATAGACAGCGAGTTTCGTTTTCGGTATACAAAACCTTATGACCGACATATCTACGTGTACATACATGGTTTACACCTCAATTTAGGTTTGTTTACCAGGATGTGGACGTACTTGATAAATACTAGACAAGGAAGTACATATACCCGAAAACGAACATTGACAATGTAATACAGTAGTACCCTACCATTAACTGAAAGGACGCGAATGTGTTACACATGCTTTATGATTACAGTTATACTGGAGTTGCATTTTTAACATTTTCAAGGCGAAAGACAGTGTAGGTAAATTAACTATATTTCAAAAGACAGAACTTCAATCTTCCGAAATAATATTCTATCCACCATGGCTGTGATGCAAAGACAACAATTAGGAATACGAGAGATTGGTGAATCAGTTACTGTTCCTCAGAATAACGTAGCGCGGGCTATGTTTTATCTGAAATGCATATGTAATGTCTTGGACCTTAACGATGGGAACAGTAATCTCGGTAAATTCACCGACTTCAGAAACTATTATCTGTTGTCAGAGGCCGATATCAATGCTCTCACAATACTCATTGTTTCAGTGAAGCCAGCCGAACTTTTGGGTAAATGTTTGTTTCACGATGAGGAAATTTGTGGAAATTCCAACAACAAATTCTTCGAGCTTGAAGACGTGAGACAAAATATGGTCATTGTGAATGACATTTTAATTGCCGGTCAACAACGGCGTGTGAATAGGATCATGTTCTTTAAGACGGCGTGGATGCAGCTATATTGCCTCACTCCCTTGCAAGTGTTGGGTGAACGCCTGGGTAGGCGAGCCGCAGAAATCGAAGCCAGAAAACGTGCTATAACATACCAGGCAGCACCAGCCTATAGACAACAGCAGAGTGCCCAAGCTCGTCCGTCCTATCACACAACTTCCAGCTGCTGTATCATCCTTCAAGCTGTTCTAAAATATGAACTGGAACGTTTCAACGAGCTTTTCGTCATATTCCGTTTGATATTCTTATAACGTCCATCGACCTTTTTAATTATATTCAAGGATTTGTCTTCGTTACGAACTTTTCTCTTCTAACGTTGTATAACGACATAACACACGACTTTGTGTTTGATACAATATGGTATCATATCACCTCCAAATGATTTTTTAATAGTTAAGGGTGCCTTAGATACTAAACAATTTGGTTATATCTTTTTCACTAGAGTTATTATTATTCAGATTCAATGGCGTGGTTTAAGTGTACATATATGTAAATCGATTTTAATCTGTGGGTAAATGTGTTATATACGATACATACTAGCAAACTGAAATATATCGTTGTTTATAAGACCATTTAAATACGGGGTTTAAGGGGCCCCTTAAAGTTTTTCTGTAGTACATGTTTTTTAAGATAATTTAAAAAAAGTTTTTTTAAAAAGGGAA